>NC_135640.1:9113188-9417996 GCF_053574225.1 Canis aureus
AAAGACATATCATAAATATACCATTCAGTTGTTTTTTGATAATTATTTTTGAAGCAATGTTTCAGATATACATATATTCCTGACCTAAAAATTTTCCTCTCCTTTAGAATTCCTTATCCTAATATTCCTCCTAATTCAGAGGAAGATTGGCCATTTTAAGACTATGTCACATTGTTCTTGACCTTTTTAGCCTTCAGTGCTATTCCTCCTGCCTTGTTCACTTTCTCCTTCCTCGGGTTTTTTCCTCAATCTACATATTAATCTTTCCCATGTTAAAAAAATAAACAGAAAGTAAAGAAAAAAATATTTCCTTTGAAACTATCTACCCACAATGTCTTCTATTTCTTTCCTTTCATGATAGAACCAAGTGACTGAAACAGTTAATGTCTCTATTTCTACCTCATTCCCCACTGCATTAAATCTGGTCCATATCTCTATGACTACATAGAAAGAGCTTTTGCTACAATTACTAATGAATTCCTCATCAATAAATCCAATCCCAGGGTTTTGTTCTCATCCTACTTAATCCTGCTGCAGTACTTGGCACTGTTAGATACACTCTTCTTTAAATCTTCTCTTTCACTACAGAGAGTTTAATTTTTACAATTTTTTTCTTTGTCTGTACTTTTTCTCACTTTCAATATTATGTTTCTTTATCCCTCCTAAAAGTTTTTATTTCCCATGGATATGTTTTGATATTTAGCTATTATTGCATTATGCATCCTGCCTACCAGGTAATCTCTTTATTACAAAGACTTCATTATCCATAGAAAGAAAGCCTTAATGTAAGTTTGATAAAGGCATGGTCTGCCTATGTTTATTTACTTCTATACTCCTTGTAGCTAGTTTGAGTCTGCAAAATTGAGTATTTTATTTAATGAATATCTTACTTAAATTTAAAGTCTCTATTAAGTCTACATATCTATAGGTATGTACTACATGTTTTTATTTACATGTTCCACAAGAAGCTCAAACTTAATAATACATTTTTTTCCTAAAAATCTATCCTTTATTGCATACCCCATGTCACATCGCCCATTCATTAATTTATATATTAATTATTTACAAAGCTTATACTTTGCACCAGGCAAAGGTTACAGAAATAACTAGACAAAAATCCTATTCTAATGGAGTTTACATTACACTGAAGTAAACAGAAGATACACAAGTAAATGTCTAGAGAATTGATTATTCATGAGCATCAAGAAATATATCAAGCAGATATCAGTAATACCATATATATAAAGGAATCTATGTAAAACTCATAGGTAAAGACTTTAAGGAAGTAGGGAGGTTCTTTTAAACTCTCATATATCGGTGGGTTATGCAAGCAGGTACAAAAGCCCTGAGATTGGTCGGAGTTTACCTGTCTATATTTGGTGAAGATCAAAAAGGCCAATGAGGCCTGAAGAAAAAGAACCAAAGGGAAAGTAATAGAAGTTGAGGTTAGAGAGGTAACAAGATGAATAATTCATATAGGCCTTAAAAAACTGAGAAATGATCAATCTAAGTTTATCTACATTTTTCTTTTTTTAATTTTTAATGTTTTTAAAGATTTTATTTATTTATTGATGAGAGTCAGAGTGAGCGAGGCAGAGACATAGGCAGAGGGAGAAGCAGGCTCCCTGTGGGGAGCCTAATGTGGGACTTGATCCCAGGACCCAGGGATCATGACCTGAGCCAAATACATATGCTCAACCACTGAGCAACCCAGGAACCATTATTATGTACGATTTGTAAAAAATATTTATTTATTTTTCAAGAAAGAGTATGAGAAAGCTCAAGTGGAGGGAGAGGTAGAAGGAGAAAATTCCAAGACTCCCTGCTGAGCACAGAGCCTGATCTGAGGCTTGATGTCATGACCCATGAGATCATGACCTGAACAAAAACCGAGAGTTGTATGCTCAACTGAATGAGCCACTCAGTCGCCCCTATAATTGACATTTTTAACAAGGGTATATGTAATCTTTGACAAGATTATCAGGAGATGTCTGGTGTGTTTTTGCTGACTGCTATTGATAAATAATGTCTACATGTGTTCATTAGATTTGACAAAACAGACTATAATCTATGGATTTTTCATGTGTTAGTTGAGAAATAAAATAAGGTTATTGCTATCAATTGAATGTTAGAATTCCCTAAAACGCATATGTTGAAACTCTAATCTCCAATGTGATACTATTTAGACATAGGGCCTTTGAGAGCTAATTAGGTTGTGAGAGTGGAGCTTTCATAATGGCATTAGTTTTCTTATAAGAAGATATATGAGAGAGCTTGCTTTCTCTTACTATCCCCAGTTCTACCATATAAGAACTCAAAATTGGGCTGCAAACTAGTAAGAGAAAGCTCACCAAGGACCTAATCATACTGGGACCCTGATCTAGGATTTCTAGCCTCCAGAAATGTGAGAAACAGACACAGATAAATGTAGCTAAATGGTTACACTGAAGAGGGTAGGAAGGACAGAGAAATGGTCTGGAGCTAAACAGATGCATGGGACTGTCCATGGGAAGGAGAGATACCACAGGCATGGAAAAGGGAGAGAAATATCCTCACACCAAATACTTCAGGCAGGAGGAAGACAAATCCCCATAATATTTGGCTTTGAAAACCAGTGGGGCTTAACAGGGTTCATAACCTAGACTTTAAAAATCAATGGCCTTGTGTCTGGAAGAGCCAGGAAGACAGAGCCCTTGCCCTTAAGAGATAGCACAATGAACAGCCCCACTGAGAGACAGTATAGAAAATTCCAGAACCATATAAGAAGATGTATTTACTAATCTCAGAGCATGTGCTGGAGGTACAGAGATCTTTGAGGGACTTTTCCAAGAACAAAAAGATGGCAGGTGCCATTTCCCTCCCTCACCACTCCAGCCTAGGTACACAGACACCTGCAGGGACCAGTGCAGCACCTACACTAGCCACCTAGATTGCTAACACAATGCCCAGCAATTGTATTCTCCTGTGGAAATACTCTTTCTATCAAAGCCTGCTCAGGAGTTTTTCTGGGCAGCTGCAGGTCCCTTTCTTTAATGAACTGGTGCTAACGTTACTTGTATCACACACCATGCCCCATATTCTCCTGCAAACTCACCTCCTCCAATATGCTCTTTGCCAGAACCCATCCAAAGCACTACCACAAACCTGGCAATCTGTAAGCAGCCCCATTTGGATAGCACCATTCCCAAGTGATTCCTGCCCTGGGAAAGGGGGAACAGAACACATATCAGTCAAACTGTGGCCCCAGAAATAGGCTTGGGGCAGACACCAGGTCTGACTACTGGCCCTACCCATCAATGAAAGCTTCTTAGGGGACAACACAGTAAAAGCACTATGTGGTTTGGGTGATACTGAATCTCTGTCAAATGCCTAGTCTGAGTCAGCTTGAGCCCAAGGTGGCCCTGGACAAAGACCAAGCCCTCCCCACAATAGGCAAAAAGAACCATTTCAGACAGTTGGAATGAAGGCAAACACAGTTCAGCCCAACAGTAGGGTGCACACAACACACATAGGTGACACCCCTGAAGTGCCAGGTTCTAGTGAAAGGGGGCATTGCACTGTAGAACACTATAGGATCTCTTCTTCATAAAGTCACTACTTTCAAGAGCAAGAGACACAGCTAACTTTCCTAACACATACAGAATTAGACAAAATGAGGAGAGAGGAAAAGAACCAAACAAAAGAATAGGACAAAATCACAGCAAGAGAGCTAAACAAAATGGAGATAAGTAATGTGCCTGAAAGAGAATTTAAAATAATGGTAATAAAGATACTCACTGGATTTGAGAAAATAGTGGATGACTTCATTGAGACCCTCAACAAAGATATAGAAAACATAGAAAAGAACCAATCAAAAATGAGGAACTCAATAACTGGAATTAAAAAATATGCCAGATGGAATGAAAAGTAGACTAGAGTAAGCAGAAAGATGGATCAGTGACCTGGAGACAGAGTAATACAAAGCAATTGAGCTGACCAAAAGAGAGAAAAAAAAAATCATAAGAAAAGGAAACAGACTAAGAACTCAGTAACATCATCAAGTGTAGTAACATTCACATTATAGGGATCCCAGAAGAAGAGAGAGAAGAGGGGACAGAAAATTTATTTGAAGAAAAAAATGCTGAAAATTTCCTAAATCTGGAGAAGACAACAGAAACCCAGATCCAGGAGGCACAGAGAGAAGCAAACAAAATCAATCTGAGGAGGTCTACCCCAGGTCATGTAGTAATTAAAATGGCAAAATGTGATGATAAAGAGAAAAATTTTAAAGTAGCAGGAAAAAAACAGTTATATATAAGGGAAACCCCATAAGGTTATCAGATGATTTTTCAGCAGAAACTTTGAAAGCTGGAACAAAGTGGAATGATATATTCAAAATTCTGAAAGAAAAAAAAAACCAAAAACTACAACCAAGTATTCTCTGTCTAGCAAGGCTATATCATTCAGAACAGGAGATTTAAAGAGTTTCCCAGACAAAGAAATGTTAAAGGAATTTGTTACCAGTAAACCAGCCCTAAAATACATGTTAAAGGGAGCTTTTTGAGTGGAAAGGAAAGAGAACAAGCAGGTGTAAAGAAAGTAGAAAGCAAAAATAAAATATAAAATTAAAAAAATAAAATAAATAAAATAAAATAAAATAAGTAGAAAGCACAAAAGCAGTAAAATTAGGTGTATCTATAAATATTGGTCAATAATTTTACAAAATAAAATGATGTAAAATATGACACCATATACTTAATCATGGAGGTGAGAGGAGTAAAGAACGAATTCATACTTCAGTAACCATCAGCTTATTATTGACTGCTATATGCATAAGATGTTACATATAAACCTAGTGGTAACTGAAAATAAAATAAAATAAAAAACTGGGTCATGCACATACAAAAGTTAAAGAGAAATAATCCAAGTATATCTCTAAAGAAAGCCAGCAAAATATGAGTGAAAAGAGTAAGAGAAGAATCAGAGAAGAACTACAAAATAACCGTAAAACAAGTAACAAAATGGGGATCCCTGGGTGGCCCAGCGGTTTGGCGCCTGCCTTCAGCCCAGGGCGCGATCCTGGAGACCCGGGATCGAATCCCACGTCGGGCTCCCAGTGCATGGAGCCTGCTTCTCTCTCTGCCTGTGTCTCTGCCTCTCTCTCTCTCTGTGACTATCATAAATAAATAAAAAATTAAAAAAAAAAAAACAAGTAACAAAATGAAAATTAAAAAAAAAACAAAGAAAGTAAGTACACACTTATCAACATTACTGTGAATGTATATGGACTATGTACTCCAATCAAAAGACATGGTGTGTTGAATGGATGAAAAAGCAAGACCCATCTATATTGTGTATGAGACTTATTTCAGACCTAAAGACAAATGGAAATTGAAAGTGAAGGGATGAAGAAGCTAATATCATGCAAATGGTTGTAAAAAGAGATCTGGAGTAGCAATATTTATGTCAGACAAAATAGACTTAAAGATTATGAGACAAAGACATTATACAATCACAGAGGGAAAAGTCCAAGAAGAAGATATAATAATTGTCAACCCGGGAACACTCAAATATGTAAAGCTCCCAATAACATGAAGTAATCAACAGTAATACAGTAATAGCTGGGGACTTTAATATCCCATTTACATCCATGGACAGATTATCGAAACAGAAAATAAAATTAAAAAAAATAAAATAAATAAATAAGAGTGGCTTTGAATGACACATGGGACCTGATCGATCTAACAGATATATTCAGAATATTCCATCCTAAAACAGCAGAATACACATTCTTTTCAAATGCATATGGATCATTCCCTAGAATAGATCACATATTAAGCCACAAAACTTGTCTGAACAAATCCAAAAACACTGAAGTTATACCAACCATCTTTTCTGACCACAGTGCTATCAAAACTACAAGAAAAAGTCTGGAAAGACCAAAAATACATGGAGGTTAAATAACATACTGCTAAGTGATAAATGGGTCAAATAAGAAATCAAGGAAGAAATTGCAGTATACATGGAGACAAATGAAAATAAAAGCACAACAATCAAAAATTTTGCAGCAAAAGCTAGAGGGAGATTTATAACAACAGAAACCTACTTCAAGAAACAAGAAAAAAAAATCCCCAATAAACAACCCAACCTTAAAGGAGCCTGAAAAAGAACAAACAAAATCCAAATGCAGTAAAAGGAAGAAAATAAATAAGAATTAGAGCAGAAATAAGTGAAATTAAAATAAAATAGAGCAGAGCAATGAAGCCAGGAGCTGGGTTTTTGAAAAAAAAAATAAACAAAATTAATAAATATTTAGCTAAACTTATCAAAAAAATAAAGGATGTCTCAAAATCAGAAATGAAAGAGAATAACTGACACCACAAAAATACAAAGGACTCTAAGAGCATGTCATGAAAAATTATATGCTAACAAATTGGACGACCTAGAAGGAGGAATGGATAAATTCCTAGAAACATATAACTTCCCAAAACAGAATCAAGAAGAACAGAAAATTTGAACAGACCAAGTATCAGAAATGAAATTGAATCAGCAATTAAAAAAAAAGTGTCAAGAGAGCTTCACAGGTAAATTCTACCAAACATTTAAAGAAGAGTTAATAGCTATTCTTCACAAACTTTTGTATCTTTACAACAGTATTTTTTGTATCAAAGTTTTGTATCTTTACATTTTTTGATTATTAAATAAATAATCCACGACCTCAAAATCTCAGGAGGGCTGAGGATCACAATTTTAGACCATAATTTTCAGAACTTGAGCTAGTATATAATCAGTGTGATATATTCTGATTAGAAATACTGAGTAGGGCAGCCTGACTGGCTCAGTGATTTAGTGCCACTTTCAGCCCAGGGTGTGGTCCTGGAGACCCAGGATCAAATCCCACCTCAGTCAGGATCCCTGCAGGAAGCATGCTTCTCTCTCTGCCTGTGTGTGTCTCTCTCTCTCTCTGTTTCTCATGGATAAATAAATATAAATCTTAAAAAACAAAACAAATTACTGCTAAAAAAAAAAAAGAAATACTGAGTAATTCTTATGGTCATTACCACAAATAGTCACTATTTTATAGACTGTGAAAGGAATGTCTCCACTTGGATCTTCTAAGTTCAGGCTTTAATTATTTTAACATTTGTTTTGATGAGTTTTGATAGATGTGTATGTCTGTGGAACAATAGCTATCATCCAGATATAGAACATTTTCATCATGCACAAAAGTTCCCTCATGTCACTTTGAAGTTAAATACCTCAGGACTAAGGACTAAGTAGCAAATTATTTGCCATCTGTCAATATGCATGTTTGAATTTTATATTACTTTACATAAATCTTATTATATAGTATGTGCTCTTTTGTATCTCCTTTCTGTTGAATTCAGTATAATGTTTGCGAGCTATCCTTCTCATGGTATAATCTTTGTCCATTCTTCTTGATCACTGTATAGTGTTCCATTATATACATATAACACAATATGATTATTTGTTCATGGACAATTCAATTCTTTACAATTTGGGGCTATGAACATTCATGTACAAATTCTTCTGTGGATATATATTTTTCTTCTTGATAACTACATAAAAGTTAATTGTTGAGTTGCATAGTAGGTACTATTTTTTTTTATTTTTAGTAGGTACTATTTTGTTGCATAGTAAATGTCTCTTATATGATATGACTGGGTAGTTATAAAAAAAAACAAGTTTGTGCTGATGATTTAGCTTCTTAAAGATGTGAGTAGCCCAATGTCTGTTATTGCTATATCATAAGTACTGCCATTTGAGTATTGCCAAAAAGTGACTTTTGTTGGCTTGCTCCTTTTCTTTGACTAGCAAAACATAAATCCCTTTAAAAAGAAATAGTAAGCCTTCCAGTAAAATATAGGGGGTCAGAAAGAAGCATTTTAGTAGTTCTCATATTTTTCTGTAGCTATGGGAATAAAATATGTCAACAATTTTCACTTTATACAATTAAAGCCCAACAGCAAACATAGGTTGATGAAATAGTTATTAAATAGTGATACACCTAAATTTAAACCCCTATCATGAAGTAAAGGAAAGTCTGAATTACAGTGTATCTGAAAATTGAAGCTTGCAGGTATTTCCCTAGACAAAAATGACAGAAGAGTCAGTGGCCTGATAATTGCACCCCATGAAGATCAAAGACCTAAAAGATAAAAAGAGATCGTCTCACAGAGCCCAAACTGGTCCTTCAGGACAGTGATTGACAAAATCATTCTTCACCTCAGACACACTTTGGGAAGATAATGAGGTCACCAGAGAGGATTAGACATGTTTCTTGGATTTTGTATAAAGGATTCTGAGAAGAGAATTTCCTGGGACCACTTAATCCAAACCCTTACCTAACCATAGTTACCTACCATTTTACTTATAAAAGTATTCTGAATTGAATATATTTATTTTGAAGTGTTTAGGCAGGATATTTGTGTATGAATAATAACAAATATATTGCTAAGTGAAATGCCTTGCTTTTGTCTTAAGCCTTCATCTTTTGATGAAGAAACTGCCATATGTCACTAAGAAATGGATCCAGGATGTTGGGTTAATGAAGTGAATGGATAAGAAATTGCACAGTCTTTTGTAGTGTGTGTGTGTGTGTGTGTGTGTGTGTGTGTGTAAGATGGAGAGAATAGTGAAGCAAATATTTAGTGATGAGAGGCATGAAACATAGCCATATTACTTTTGCCAAATATTTCTGAACACCTGAGACACTTTTAGGATTAAACTTCTCAAATTCTTGAAGTTACATTTGACATGTGATTTTCTTTGTACAGTACAACATGAGCATAAATGATACATGTTATTTACAGGGAGAAGATAGAATAGGCGATTCCTGATTTGCCCTATTTAAAATGGCGTTTATGGATAGCTTTTATCTCACATCAAAACACTGAGAAAAAGAAAATCACAGAAGATCAGCTGCTACCAAACAATTTAATATGAAATTATAACAGTATGGTGTGAATACATAAGCCCTCCATGGCAGCATTTAAAGATACCTTCATGTCCTGAAGGGCAGCATGCCAAAAAATTAGCACAAGATATGATTATGAGAATAGTGAAATTCAAAATCCTGGCAAGTCTTTGGAATAAAAACATACAAAATTTAGTACTGAATTAGGAAAAGAGTGAAAGCCTGAAACACAGGATGAAAACATTGAGGTAGATTTCCTAAGAACCTTGAACATCCAAATTGCCTGAAACACATGGGTTGATGACAGAGTTGTCTGCCTTTCCTTCCTATAGGTGAGCAGAGTCCCTTCTCTTGTGTGCTGTGAAAAGGAGTCACCCGAGGCAGATGTCTTTAAAAGTGTTGTTTGCATTCCTAATTTGCTTTCTCTCATTCCTCTGATTCAGGTAATTTATAAAGTGGACAAGCAGCATCAGATACACCTGAAAATATACTAGAAGTCGATTATTGGGCTCCATCTCAAACCTGGTAATGAAGAAAGGGCCATCCATCTATATTTTAATAAGTCTGGGTATTTCTGATGCATGGCACAATTTTGAGCACTTCTGATTTAAAGTAATAAATTGAGTAGCATTTTTCCCTGCTTTGGAGGGGAAGACATTATACCTTAAAGAATCTCCTGGATCTGGTTAAGATATCCTGGCAGAAAATGGGAGAAATGCCTGGTAATGAACCTTTAGGGTGTTGAATTGGAGTTGGGACATAGAATATACAGCTGGGTAGTGGATAGTTTTTAATATGGGGACTAGCCTACGATTTAGAAAGCCTGGAAGGATTCCTAATATTCTTCTGGATTAGTTCCTAGAAACATGAAAAAAAAATATGGCATATAGTAAACGAGGTGGAAATTTTGGAAGTGCCTTAAAAAAAGACTGAAGGAAGATCAAAATTTGCATTTAGTGGAATATTTTTTTTACTGTAAACAAAATAATCTACCATCTGACCATTTTCCACAGGAGGGAACTAAGATAGCCAGAGCTTGACTTTAGTTAGAGTATCAAAGACAGAATTTACTCAATAACTATTTTAATAAGGAAAGTAAATTTCAGTATAGATCTGATCTCAATTCCAAATAAAGCAGAAGTAAACTTAGATTTTGTAGTGAAAGGGTAGTGTGAGATGACTAATGGATGGAAAATTACTAAGAGGAGACATCCAAGTTAGGGGAATTTTTGCTAAACCAACTTAATAGGATTTTTGCTGAAGGCAGACCAAGGTGATAAAATATCAAGATGGAGGGTATGGCTTAGCAGGATTCTTTGCTAAGACTGGGCTGAGCAGGTCCAGTATAAAATAATGACCAAGCTTGAGGCCTTGTTTATGACATAATGTTGAAAATAACTGGCAAACAAGGGGTTGTATGTCCTTTAGCTTGATACAATGATTCGGTATGTAGAGATCAAGGGGTGAAAGAAACATCTGACAAATATTCGGATGTTATTACATTGGTAAAATTTATAGGAATCAATTAAAATAGGTTATACTGAACTATCTTCTCTAAGGTAAATGAAAAGGTATTGCATCTTTTTTCATATTCAAGGCTTTTTAAAAAAATCAAACTACAATTGACATACAGTATCCTATTTTTTTAGCTATACACCATAGTGAATCAGTATTTTCATACATTATATGATCCTCATGATAAGTGTAGTTACTATCTGTTAAGATACAAAATTATTAACTGTATTCCCCATGCTGTACCCTACATCCTCATGGCTTATTCATTTTATACCTGGATGTTTGTTCCTCTTAATCCTGTTCACATATTCATCCCCTGCAATCCATCTGTTAACCAGGTTTATTTCTTATGAGCTTGTTTCTTTGTTTCTTTTGTTTTTTAGATTTCACATAAAAGTAAAATCATATATTTGTCTTTCTCTTTATGATTCCTTTCACTTGGCATAATATACTCTAGCTTCATCCATGCTGCAACAAATGGCAAGATTTTATGGCCACATAATATTCCATTGTGTACCTATGTCACATCTTTCTTGTACACGCATCTATTAATGGATACTTGTATTTCTTAACTATTACAAATAATGCTGCCATGAAGATAGACTTAACTCTTCAGATTGATGTTTTCATTTTCTTTGGGTAAATACCTCGAAGTCGATAGTTGAATCATGAGGGATTTCTGTGTTTAATTTTTTGAGGAACTCCCATAATGTTTTCTATTATCGTACACCAATTTACACTCCCAAGAATAATGAATGACAATTCCCTTTTTCTTCATATCCTTGTCAACACTTATTTTATGTCTTTTTGATAGTACTCATTCTGACATTGTAAGGTGGTGTCACATCATAGTTTTGATTTTTATTTCCCTGATGATTTGTGATGTTGAACATCTCTTCATGTGCTCTTGGCCACCTATATGTATTTTCTGGAAAAAATGTCTGTTCAAGTTTTCTGTCCTTTTTTTAACTGAGTGATTTTATTTCATTATTTTTTGGTAAACATTAAGTTTTGTAAATTCTTCATATTTTTTGGATGTTAACTCCTTATCAGATGTATGATTTGCAAATATCTCCTCCCATTTGGTAGACTGCTTTTTCATATTGTTGATGGTTTCCTTTGCTGTGCAAAAGCTTTTTAGTTTGTTGTAATCTCACTTAATTGATTTTAGCTTTTGTTGCCCTTGACTGGGATGACTGGTCCAAAAAAATATATTGCCATAATTGATGTAATAGACTTTACTGTCTATATTTTCTTTTATTTTTTACGGTTTCAGATCTTACATTCAAGTCCTTACTTCATTTTGAATTAACTTTTGTATATGGTGTAAGATAGTGGTCCAGCTTCATTTTTGTTTGCATGCAGCTGTCCAGTTTCCCATTTATTCACCATTTATTGAAGACTATCTTTTTTTTAAAATTATTTATTTATGACAGTCACACACACACACACAGAGAGAGAGAGAGAGAGAGAGAAAGAGGCAGAGTCACAGGCAGAGGGAGAAGCAGGCTCCATGCACTGGGAGCCCGACGTGGGATTCAATCCGGGTCTCCGGGATCGCGCCCTGGGCCAAAGGCAGGCGCCAAACCGCTGTGCCACCCAGGGATCCCGAAGACTATCTTTTTCCCCCACTCTATATTCTTGCCTCCTTCTCATAGATTAAGTGACTATATATACATTATTTTCTTGGCTCTTTGTTTAATTATATTGATTGTTATATTGTTATATTAATATTGTTAATATTGTAACAATATTGTATAATGTTGTTATATTAATTAAATTGATTGTTTAATTATATTGATCTATGTCTGTTTTTATGTCAGTACCACACTATGTTATTATATTTTTTAGTATAGATTGAAGTATGGGATTGTAATACTTCTACTTTTGTCCCTCTTTCATGGATTTCTGTGGATCCATGAAAATTGTAGAATTCTTTCTTGTAGTTCTGTGAAAAATAGTGTTGGTGTTCTAATAGGGATTGGATTGAATCTGTAGATTGCTTTGGATAGCATGGGCATTTTAATAATATGAATTATTCCAATCTGTGAGCATGGAATATCTTACTATGTATTCATGTCATCTTCAATTAATTTCATCCATTGTCTTATTATTTCCTGTATATAAGTCTTTCATTTACTTTGTTAAATTTATTCCTAAGTATTTTATCCTTTTTGATGCATTTGTAAATGGGATTGTCTTAATTTCTGATACCTTTTATTAGTGTATGGAAATACCAATTAAGTATGTTAATTTGATATCCTGTGACTTTACTGAACTTATTTATTCTGATAGTTTTCGGTGGAGTCTTTAAGGTATTTTATATAATATGTCATCTGCAAATAGTGACAACTTTACTTCATCCTTACCAATATGAATGCTTTTCCTTTTTTCTTTTTTTTATTTCCCTCTTTCTCTCTGTCTCTGTCTGTCTGTCTGTCTCTCTCTCTCTTTTTTTCCCCCTAATTTCTATGGCTAGAACTTCTAATACTAGGCTGAATAAAGTTCTGTGAGTGGACATCCTTGTCTTGTTCCTGATCTCAGAGGATACCTTTCAGTTTTATACCATGCAGTATGATACTAGCTGTGATATTTTGTCAGATGTGGCCTTTGTTATTTTGAGGTATGCTTTTTCTACACCCACTTTGTTGAGAGTCTTTATCAGAAATGGATATATAATTTTGTTGGATGCTATTTTTGCATCTATTGAAATGATCATATGATTTTCATCCTTTCTTTTATTAACGTGGTGTATCATGTTGATTGATTTGTGTGTGTTGAGCAATCCTTGAATTCCTGGGATATATTCCACTTGATCATGGTGTATGACTTTTTAACATATTGTTGAATTCAGTTTGCTAATGTTGAGCCTTTTTGCATCTTTGTTCATCAGGGATATTGGCCTGTAATTTTCTTTATTTGTGGTATATTGGTCCACGTTTGGCATCAGAGTAGTGTTGTTCTCTTAAAATAAGTTTAGAAGCATTCATTCATCATCAGTATGGAATAATTTGGAATAATTTGACCATGATGGGTACCAACTCTTCTTCAAATATTTGATAGAATCCACCTGTCAACCCATCTAGTCCTGCACTTTTCTTTTTAAAGAGTTTTAAAATTACTGATTCATTTCACTACTTATAATTGGTCTATTCAGATTTTCATTTCTTTGTGATTTAGTCTTGGATGATCTGTTTATAACAATTCATTTTTGTTGGGTTTTTCAATTTTTTGACATATAATTGTTCACTGTAAACTCTCAGCATTCTTTATATTTCTGTAGTGTCTGTTGTAACTTCTCTTCCATTTCTCATCTTATTTATTTGGGTCTGCTTTCATTTTTATGGATATTTTCTATTTATAGTCTCTACTTCATTTCATTCCATGTTTATCTTTATGATTTTCTTCCTTCTAACATTAGGCTTTGCTTGTTATTCTTTTTCTAGTTCCTGTAGGTATAAAGTTAGATTGTTTATTTAGAATTTTTCTTCTTCCTTGAGGTAGGCTTGTATTGGTATGAACTCCTCTCAGAATCACTTTTGCTGTGTATCATAGATTTTTGAAATATTGTTTGCATTTTAATTTATCTCAAGGTATTTTTTAAGGTATGTATGTATGTATGTATGTATGTATGTATTTTAGAAAGAGAAAGTGTGTATGAGTGGAGAGAGGAGGAGAGGGGAAATGGAGAGAGAATCTCAAGCAGACTCTGTGCTCAGTGTGGAACCCAAACCAGTGCTCAATCTTATAAACTGAGCTCACAACCTGAGCTGAAATCAAGAGCTGGATGCTCAGCTGACTAAGTAACCCAGACATCCCTTTCTCAAGGTAGTTTTAAGTTCCTTTTTGATTTTTAATCCATCGCTTGTATAGTAACATATAGTTTAGTCTACATGTGTTTGTTTGCTTTTTTTTTCTCATAATTTATTTCTAGTTTCCATGTGGTCAGAAAAAATGCATGGTATGATTTCAGTTTCCTTGAATTTACTGAGACATATTTTATAGCCCTACGTGATCTTCTTGGAGAATGATCTATGTGCATTTGAAAAGAATGTGTATCCTGCAATTTTTAAATGGATTTTTTTTGTATATATCTAAATTCCATGCAGTCTGATCTGCAATATAGGGCCAATATTTCCTTATTGACTTTTCTTATGGATCTATCCATTGATTTAGTAAGGGATTAAAGTCCCTTAGTGTTATTGTATTATTCTCAATTTCTCCCTCTATGTCATTTAATATTTCCTTTATGAATTTAGGTGCTCTTTTGTTGCATACACAAACATTTATAAATGTTCTATCCTCTTCCTGAATGTAACTTTCTATCACTACCTCAACCTCTTCATTGTTTTTTGCTATAATATCTTTTAAAATCTATTTTTTATGACGTGAATATCATTATACCAGATTTATTTTTATTTCCATTTGGATGGAAAATTTTTTCCGTTACTTCACTTTCAGTCTGTGTTTGTCTTTAGAACTAATGTGAGTCTCTTTAGGCAGTATATAAATAGGTTTTGCTTTTTGTTTGTTTGTTTGTAAATATTCTAATCAGCCACTCTGTCTTTTAATTAGAGCATTCCATCCCTTTTCAATTAAATTAATTATCCATAAATATATGCTCATTTCAATTTTATTAATTGTTTTCTGGTTGTTTTGTAGTACTTCTCTGTTCCTTTTTTCTTAGTCTCTTGCCTTGTAATTTGATGATTTTCTTTACTGTTCTGTTTGTGTTCCCTTCTCTTTATCTTTTGTGTATCTGTTATAAATTTTTGGTTTATGGTTATCATTAAGGTTCATATATATACTTCCCACATATAGGGTAGCATAGGTTTAAACCTATGGTCACTTTAGTTCAAAACTATTCTAGAGCACTATATTTTTACTCCCCATCCCCATATTATATGTTTTTGATTCTTATTATACATATTCTTATTTTGTGTAAAGCTTAACTACTTATTCTAGTTATAGTTGATTTTACTACTTTTTGTCTATTTTCATATTAACTTTTTAAGTGGGTAATTTACTGTCCTTACCAGTGAGATTTTTTCATATATATATATATATATATATATATATATATATATATATATATTTAAATTTCTAGTCATAGCTTTTGATTTTCTGCATAGAGAAGACCCTTTTCATATTTCTTGGAAAGCTGGTTAGTGAACTTCAGTTTTTGTTTGTTCAGGAATTTCTATTGCTCTCCTTCAATTCTGAATGCCATAGAATATTCTTTGTATAAGGTTTTTTTTGTTTTGTTTCTTTTTTCCTGTCAGCACTTTAAATGTATCCTGCCTCTCTCTTCTGACCTGCAATGTTTCTGCGGGAAAATCAGCTCAGTCTTACAGTGTTTCCCTTGTATATGACAATTTGTTTTTTTCTTGCTGCCTTTAAGATTTTCTCTCAAACTTTTGCCATTTTAATTATAATTTGTTTTTGTATATATCTCTTTGGGTTCATCTTGTTTGGGGCTCTCTGTGATTCCTGGACATGAATACTTGTTTTCTCCCACAGGTTAGCGAAATTTTCAGCTATTATTTCTTCAAATAATTTTTCTGCTCCATTATCTCTCTCTCCTTCTATTTTATCCTTCTCCTTTTTCTCTCTCTCCTTCTATTTTTAGGACTCCTATAATGTGAATGTTACTACACCTGATATTGTTCCAGAGGTTTCTTAAACTAGTTGAATTAAAATATGTTGTTGTTGTTATTGTTGTTGTTGTTATTATTATTATTATTTTCTATTCTGATTGGGTGATTTCCACTATTCTGTCTTCCAGATCACTGACCCATTCTCTAACTCATCTAAATCTGCTATTGATTTTTCTAGAGTATTTTTTATTCAATTCTTGTACTCTCAATTTCTTATTGGTTCTTTTATATTGTCTAACTCTTTGTGGAAGTTTGTTGTGTTCATTCATCTGAGTTCAGTGAGCACCTTTATGACCATTACTTTGAACTCTATTTGGTAAATTACTTATCTTTATTTCACTATTTTTTTCTTCTGGAGTTTAATTTTGTTCTTTCATTTGGGATATATCCCTATGTCTCCTCATTTTGTTTGATTTTCTTCAATGTTTATTTCTATAAATTAGGCAGAACAGCTACCTATCCTGGTTTTGAAGAACTGACCTCATATAGGAGTGTCCCCTGCATAGACTATGTGTGCTGGCAACTTTGGTGGTTGGCTAGAGCTGAAATGAATGGGTAATGGGGGCACTCCCTGCTAAAACCACCTGGCAGGATGGCTGAAACTGGAATGGGCATAGAAGGAGGCCATCACACACAGAGGGATGGTTGGGTCTGTATGAGCTAGGGGTCTAAGACTCACTGGGATGGCCCTAGCAGGCTGGGGAGAGTACCCGGGCCCTGTTCCCACCTGTACTATCAAGGTACAAACAGTCACAATTGCTGGTGTCTCCAAACCTGGAGAAGAGTGTTCCAGAAGTCCCCCCCTCTTTTTTTTTTTTTTTTCATTTTGTCCTTGGGAGGGCAAGTCAAGCCCCTCAGTTATATTTATCCCTAATGTAGGTTGTTTTATCAGGGGCAAGTTTCCTGTTGTTAAAGTTTCTTTATATCTCTTATCTTTCTGTGGTCCCTCTATTGTATGCTGTGCAGAAATTGATCAGTCAACCCTTAGTTCTTCTTTAGGAAGAATTTCTCTATATGTAAGTGTAGATTTGGTTTGTTGATTTCAGGGTCTTTTTATGTTTCCATCTTGGACTGCCTTACACCAGAAAGCTATTGAATCTTGACCTATTACTACAATGGAGGCATATCGCTTGGTAAGATTTTTCAGCTTGCTAAGGCTTTGTGCAGGCCAAGCAGCAATTATCAGAACATTCATGTTTCCAGAAGCAGCTCTCAACAAATGGCAGACATTGATTGGGTTGATGTCACAGATTACTCGCTTGTTCTTTGGATAGCAAAGCGTGTTCTGTTCTATTTCCCTATACTTATACACTGGGATTAAGCTTCTTTTCTTTCTTTTTTCCCCCCACAGTGATAATTTGCTTCATAATGTATTCCTTGGGGGCTTTCTTTCCTTCTTCATCTCACTTCCCCAAATGCCCATCAGTGTTGCCTGGTGTTATGCATAAATTACATATACTCTGATTTTTGTTTCAGTGTCATCTTCTCTGAAATCTTATATTAGACAATATTTAATAGAGAATTTTATCCCTGGTTATTGGAAATATAGCTATATAGTGACATTAGATTTTTTTTAGTATTTGCCTTTAGTAAAATTTGTAAGGCAACTTTGTCTAACTTATAATGATAAGTTGCTGGCAGCCCTATCCTATCCCAAATGCTAAAAACAATTGAGACCTCCTTACATCCTTTCTTGTTATAACTCTCTGCTTTACTTATATCCATTCTCTGCATGATAATAAACTTCTCAAAAACAAAGTTGTTTTTAAATTTATATTTCTACACTACTTAACATAGTGTCTTATACATTTTGGTGCTGTGTAGATTAGTCAGAGTAAAATAAATTACCTTAATTTCAATATTAATATGCTAATAATGCTAATGAAAATATATTTAATATATTTTTATTTATTTTTAATATACTTTTTTTAATATACTTATGCCAAAAGGCATCTTTTTGAACATGGGGATATAAGACAAGAATTAGTTTACAAATTATCTTGTGATTTTCTCCATCTCTAGTGCCTACAAAAATGATCTTGTTTTAGAAAAAAGCAGAGAATTTGGAATTCATAGTTACTACAAAAATATGGGAACCATCACCAAAGGTTTGGTATTTAGCAGTGTGCCATAGTGTTGAGTCATAGATGTGACCATATCTATAGTCTGGGAATGTTTTGGAGACCTAAATATAAGATAAAAATCCAAAGGCAGGTTATTATAGTCAAATAGAGTGTAAGTGGTAAACTAAACTTGCCCAATTCTTTAATTTGCCTGCTGGAGGCCATGAGTAAGACATTTAGCATATTTAAGCCCAATATCTTTACTTGCCTTGATGGTGACAGTAATAGTATCTATTCTCCAGTGTTGTTTCAGGAATAAAATAAATTATTTATATAAGCTATTGAAGAAGAACAACTTCAGTCGACTTAGGTGAAAAAATGTAATTATTTTAATTTAAAATTCAGTAACCACTTAAATTATTTTAGTCTTTCTAAAAATTATTTAGAATCTACTATGATAGCTTCTTAATCTATTACTTTTACTATTATGAGAATATTCTGTTAACAGAAGTACCCACTAAGTACCCACAAGAGAACTTTCTCTTATGTATTTCTGACTTACTTAAAAGCCTGGAACTTAAATTTTATAATAAATGACTATTATGCCTGGACTATTATGTTAAACCTTAAATCATCATGCTATTTTTCACTTCTATTACATTGGATTACACATTTTATTAATATAATAATAACTTAAAACAATATTTAAAAATACTTGTAACATTTAAAATAAATGTAATATATTATGCCAATCTGTATTTTCCCAATGCCTTTATTCTCAATGTCTATTTTCTTCCTATTTATTCATTTATGTACTTAAAAACATTTACAGAAAAATCATAACTATCTTCAAAATTGAGCAAAACTGCAAGGAACTTTTTTTTAAGATTTTATTTATTTATTCAAAAGAGAAAGAGACAGAGACAGGGGCAGAGACACAGACAGAGGGAGAAGCAGGCTCCATCCAAGGATCCTGATGTGGGACTTGATCCTGAGACTCTAGGATCATGTCCTAGGCTGAAGGCAGATGCTAAACCACTGAGCCACCAGGGATCCCTGGAACAATGTTTTAACACTATGTGTATGATGTAAAGAATAAATTAATGACGTCTGATAGTAAGGGGACTAATTTTGCTTCTTAGGAGTTAAAATATGTGAATATAATGATAAATATAAGTTTAAAGTTTCAATTATCATTCTTTTTTCATCCCATCTGAATGTTATATTTTAACCCATATGTTATAGTAAAGTATACATTTAGAAAATGCATACATACTTTTTTGCAATGGGTTTGCCGCCAGAACACAGGTGTCGTGAAAACCACCGCTAAACCTAAACCAAAATGGGAAAGGAAAAGACTCACATCGACATCGTCGTCATTGGACATGTAGATTCAGACAAGTCTACCACCTCTGGCCATCTGATCTACAAATGTGGTGGGATCGACAAAAGAACTATCGAAAAATTTGAGGAGGCTGCTGAGATGGGAAAGGGCTCCTTCAAGTATGCCTGGGTCTTGGATAAACTGAAAGCTGAACGTGAACGTGGTATCACCATTGATATCTCCCTGTGGAAATTCGAGACCAGCAAGTATTATGTGACCATCATTGATGCCCCAGGACACAGAGACTTTATCAAAAATATGATTACAGGCACATCTCAGCTGACTGTGCTGTCCTAATTGTTGCTGCTGGTGTTGGTGAATTTGAAGCAGGTATCTCCAAGAATGGGCAGACCCGTGAGCGTGCCCTTCTGGCTTACACACTGGGTGTAAAACAACTAATTGTTGGTGTTAACAAAATGGATTCCACTGAACCACCCTACAGCCAGAAGAGATACGAGGAAATCGTTAAGGAAGTCAGCACCTACATTAAGAAAATTGGCTACAACCCCAACACGGTAGCATTTGTGCCAATTTCTGGTTGGAATGGTAACAACATGCTGGAGCCAAGTGCTAACATGCCTTGGTTCAAGGGATGGAAAGTCACCCAAAAAGATGGGAATGCCAGCGGAACCACACTGCTTGAAGCCCTGGATTGCATTCTGCCTTCAACTCATCCAACTGATAAGCCCTTGCGTCTGTCTCTCCAAAATGTCTACAAAATTGGTGGTATTGGTACTGTCCCAGTGGGTCGAGTGGGGACTGGTGTTCTTAAGCCTGGCATGGTGGTCACCTTTGCTCCAGTCAATGTTACAACTGAAGTAAAGTCTGTTGAAATGCACCATGAAGCTTTGAGTGAGGCTCTTCCTGGGGACAATGTGGGCTTCAATGTCAAGAACGTATCCGTCAAAGATGTTCATCGTGGCAACGTGGCTGGTGACAGCAAAAATGACCCACCAATGGAAGTAGCTGGCTTCACAGTTCAGGTGATTATCCTGAACCATCCAGGCCAAATCAGTGCTGGATATGCACCTGTGCTGCATTGTCACACAGCTCACATTGCTTGCAAGTTTGCTGAGCTGAAGGAAAAGATAGATCATCATTCTGGAAAGAAGCTGGAAGATGGTCCCAAGTTCTTGAAATCTGGGGATGCTGCCATTGTTGATGGTTTCCGGCAAACCTATGTGTGTTGAGAGCTTCTCTGACTATCCTCCTCTGGTCCGTTTTGCTATTCGTGACATGAGACAGACGGTTGCTGTGGCTGTCATCAAAGCAGTGGACAAGAAGGCAGCTGGAGCTGGCAAAGTCACCAAGTCTGTCCAGAAAGCCCAGAAGGCTAAATGAATATTATCCCCAATACCTGCCACCCCAGTCTTAATCAGTGGTGGAAGAATGATCTCAGAACTGTTTGTGTCAATTGGCCATTTAAGTTTAATAGTAAAAGATTGGTTAATGATAACAATGCATCGTAAAACCTTCAGAAGGAAAGGAGAATGTTTTGTGGACCTTTATTTTTTTTTCTTTTTTGTGCGTGTGTGGCAGTTTTAAGTTCTTATTTTTTAAAATCAGTACTTTTTAATGGAAACAACTTGACCAAAAATCTGTCACAGAATTTTGAGACCCATTAAAACAAAAGCTTAATGAGAAAAAAGAAAGAAAATGCATACATAAGCATTCAGAAAAGTATTCTATGAGCTACCTAATAAATTTACACACACATCTATATATTAGTACTCATAATTATAAAAATTAGAAACAATTAAATGTCCATCATTAGTATAGATAACATGTGTTATATGGGTTCTAAATAGCATTAATACTGACCCACTATTATGTTTAAAAAAACAAGAATAAAAGAGATAAAACTATAATGCTAATGAAATGATATAAAAGAGATAAAACGATAATGATAATGGAAACTTGCCATCAAATAATATATAACACACAATTCCATTTACTATGTGAAGTTCAAGTTCAGGTAAATTATTCTATCTTTATAAAAAACATTTTAAATTATTGGCTAGAGAGGGACATGTGGACTTTATATTCTATGCAATAGGTACAGAGAATAATTTTGTAGCTAATTATATTATTTTAAATAGATTTCTTCCAATTTGTGTCAGTACACATATTTACAATGGCGAATGTTTATATAAGTCATTTTTTATTTTGAAAGATTAAAAACTCAAACCAACATCTTTTAAAACAAGGCAAAATCATAAATTACTTCAATCTCATATGTAAAATTGGGCATCTTTATTCCTAGGCATAGCTAATAATGCTAGAAAATTACAGTATTGGTTCCAGAAATGTATCAAAATGTTTATTTTATGCTATATTAGTTATGTTATCAAAATGTTATGTTATACTGTGTTAGTCATAGCACATTTTATTGACAAGTTTTAAAATTAAAGGTCCTAGAAAGACTGGACATATAACTAGTATAGTAAAAAGCTTTTATGTTATCCCAAATTCTATTCATAAGAGCACAGGACTGTGATGATTCAGAGAAGTAAAAATACTTAGTTTTGAAACCAACTAAGCTGGAAAGGAACAACATAATTTATAAGCAAATGCTTGTGAAATTCAGAGAAAAGAAAATAGAGATAAAATTTTGTATGTAATAGATTTGGTTCTATATGGAAAAAGGATACAAACATTTCACGTAGTTTAATTGATATGAGTAAGAACACAAAACCAAAAATTCTAATGATATTAATAACCCATTCTAAGTAGCCTACTTATAGCTATAAATTAGGTTATCCACATTATCAAACTGTCATAATTTCATTCAAGATGTCCCCTCCATCTAACATTATAAACAGTTGCATGCATATATACAAGATACGTATATCTGTTTTGGGCAGGTGATATATGCATTAAAATATGACTGTATATCAACGTGTAATACATTCAGAGAAAAGAAATCAAGAAAATAGTCAATTGCAAGATAAATATATAAAATAATGATTTACTCAATATATACTAGTAATAACAAAACAGAAGAGAATAAATATCTCATTAATAAAAGCATCTAACATTTAAAATTCTCAACTACCTACAAATTAAGTTAGTAAGAGCTAAGTAAAACATTAACAAAATGAAACAGTGAAATTATACAGAAATATAGAGTCATATATGAGAGTTGTATATGTAATAGGAATAAATAGTATCATAAAAGTGTTCTTTTTCCAAGTTGTTTTTTTTTTTGTAAGAGGATATAGCTATGTATACCGAATAAAAGAGGATTTTATGAAATACTAACAAACCTGTAAAATAACCCAATTTAAATAAATAACAAAAAATGAGATTGGCTCTCAAGCATATTGAAACATTTTATTGTTATAGAAATTAAGCATGTTAGTTTTGCAATACAAAGACTGAAGAACAGAAATAAGTGAGCACAACCAGATGCATAGATTATTAACAGGGATTAAATATATGATACAGAAAGCATTTATAATGAATAGCTAATAGAGCAGTCAACACATAATGGTAAAATACTTGACAATTTATTTGAAGCAAATATATAATACAATGAATACCATAGTCATACACAAATATAATTCTAGGTTAGTTAAAAAAATTATAGAAGTCAGAAGAAAACATAAGAATAATTTTATAATGTTTAAGTGGAAAATACCTTCCTATTTATATAAAAAAATCAAGAGACTATCAAGAAAAATATATATCTGAATGTATAACTAATTGTGCAAAATAAAACACAGCTTATGCAAAGATATAAAACAAGTCATTGACAAATTTGATACCTAAATGAGGAATAAATGAGTATTCTACAAGTCAATAAGTAAAATATCCAATTGACAAATGGGAAAAGATAAAAACAAAAAAGAAAAAAATGGGAATGGATACTAATTATATAAATTACATAGAGAATAGTGTACAAATCAAGGAGAAGAGAATTATAACAGAAATATATATTAACTTTGCACATACATATGGAAAAATAAGCATTCTGATATTGGGGTTGTAAGGATACATCTATGTTCACAGTAGTATACATTGTAGCATTTTTGTTGTTATACAGGCAGACTAGAAATGATCTTAAACTATAAAAATTTGGGCATTATTAGATAAAAGATGGTTCAACATTCCAGTGTCCTATGGAATAATGTGCACAATGATGAGGTATAATAGTGAGAAGGAGAAAATGAGTGATAAACAGAGAGAGAGAGAGAGATCTTTCATACATGTTGTTAAATACATTGTAAAGAATAGCAAATAATAAATACAAAATATAGATGATCCTATTTACAGAAACAAAGCGACATATTTACTGTGTGTGTGCATGCTAGTGAGGGAGAGAGAGTGTGTGTGTGTGTATAAAATGCTGAAAAGAGGATTATAAGCACTTTGGTTGTAAGCACTACCTCTGAGGAGGATTTGACTATGAGAATGTTTCTAATGCAGGTTTTTGTTTGTTACAGATTAACTAGCATACAGCTAGAATTAAAAATTTGTAGTATAGAAAGGAAGGAAACAGAGGAAGTGAGCAAAGGAAAAAAGTAAAAAGCAAGCAAGAAAGCCTTTGTGAGATGATCTAGGTGTAATGTCTCCACCTTTCTTTCCCCTTGGAATAGACAGATATAGATAAGATAGTCTCAGATTATGACTGCTATTGAACTATAATTTACATCCTCTAGATTCCTGCCTAGGAGTTGAAACTGGGTAAGCTAACATAATAAATACTATTGTGACAGCAGATTCCTATGAATCAGAGATCTTTCAATATCAAGTTCTACCAATAATTTCAAGAAGACAAACAAAGGGCAGAGTAAAGGCAGAGAGAATGGGATATTGGAAACTTCTTCCAAAGCCCCTTTTTCCTGCACCAAACACACATTGTTGTTTGGAATAATCAGTGC
Organism: Canis aureus; assembly: GCF_053574225.1. Classification (NCBI taxonomy): domain Eukaryota; kingdom Metazoa; phylum Chordata; class Mammalia; order Carnivora; family Canidae; genus Canis; species Canis aureus. The sequence goes on from NC_135640.1 coordinate 9,137,608, forward strand.
TAAACCAGGACTAAAAGCATTACTTCCAAAATGATCCTTTCTTGCATATACCGTTAGTCTACTTCTACTTCTCAGATAGCCCACTTCATGTTTACAAGAAAATGAGACCAAACCTCTCCTCCTCCTCCCGAAGCATCAGTATTGACAGATGAATGAACCACAGGCCAGTTGCTCTAACTTCTTTCTCCTTATTGAGATGAGGGCATAATCCAAACTGTATCTACATCCTGGGAATAGAATGATAAGAACATTTCATTTTATGATATTTGGCAAAGTTTTATAGAAAAGTAGCATTTAGGGGGCCCCATAATATACTATTGTCTAGCATAGTAATTTAAATTCAAACTTCAACATTTAATAAATGTTTTCTTATTTCAGAAAAATGCAAATGCATTCATTATTATTGAGCCATGCCAAACATTATCAGCCTATTAATTTAAGTATGTCAAAATTGACAGGAAGATAAGTCCTATCAATTATTATTCTTTTTCTTTGTGTTACCACAAAACTCAGTCAAATAAGAGTGCTTGTGATCTTTGATGCTGCGGAGAGAATTGGTATTAATTCGACTACAATTTCAATCTTTAGGTGTTTATAAGAATCATTTTTGAATACATTTCATGAAAAGAATTTATATTTATACCTTTAGTGTGACACAAATAAGATTGTTTGATGCATGAAACAGCAATAATTCACAACTCATGTTCTAAAAATAATTCTAATACAAATATGCAAATAACACAGAGGACATAATTTAAAAAGATAACCCTGTGGAAAATCATAATTTACTTGAACAAGATCAAATGAATCTTTTATAATCACATGAAATTCACTGGGATAAATAAAAAGAACAAATAATTAATTCAGTACCAGAGCTTACATGATGTTAGAAATGAATGCAATAAGTGAAAACAGTCCATGAACTACAGTCAAATAACAAAATATTTAAAACTATAGTAGAATCAAATATACCAATTTGTCAATGCTCTCAAAAATGGGCCCTGGACTAATAAATTTGAAGCTACCTTTTGAATAGTATATATATTATTCATAAAACAATACTGTTAGAAAGGTGTTTTTTAAAAAAATACTATAGTAATATTTTTTCTGAGTGTGCCTTTGAAATTATTATATAACTTATAATAAAAGTATGAAAATATGAGGATATAGAACAGAAGGCATAGTAAATTACTCATAAATATGGATTTAGTCTTGTCTTTTAAAATAGGCTAAGAAGGACATAATTTGAGGAAGAGTGAAAAACTAATATATATACGTTTATATTTATACACCATTTCCTGAGCACCTATTATGGACCAAGCTCTATTTTAGGTATTGGAGTATAGTGGGAAATGAGACCAAAAAAAGGCCCTCCTTTTTTGATGTAAGTTCTGTCAGAGGATCCTGGAAAACTAAAGAAAAACACTTAAAAAATATCACTGAAAATGTCTATGCAGAGATGTTACATAGAATGATAACAAGAGACAGTGATTCTAGTACTGCTTTGAGTAAGGAGAGGAGAAAGCCTTCTGAGTGATTTAAGCTGAGATGGATGCCATGAAGCTGGCAGCATAAGCCATTCCAACCAGAGGGGATAAAAGACCGTGTTCTTGCACCACCAACACTTTTTCTAATGCTACTGACCATTTGTAGATATTCTTTGGAGAAATGTCTATTCAAGTCTTATGCCCATGTATTCAATAAATTGTTTATCTTTTCAATATTGAGTTACAAGAATTCTTTATATACTCCAGATGCTATACTTTCACCTGATATGATTTTAAAATATTTTCTCTTATTCTGATGGCTTTCTTGATAGTATACTTTGACACACAAAGTTTTAATAAAATCTAATTTGCCAATTTTTTTTGTTGCTTTTGATTTTGTTTTCATATTTAAGAAAGATTGCCTAATGCAAGATTGTAAAGATTTATACTTATGTTCATATCTAAGAATTTGATAGTTTTAGCTCTTACATTTAGGTATCTAATTTACTTTGAACATTTTCTGTGGTGTAAAGTAAGAGTCCATCTTCATTATTTTGCATAGGAATATCCAGTGTCACAATGCACAAAACAAGAACTGACTATTCTTTCCCAATAGAATAGTTTTGACACCCTAGAAAAAAAACTATTGACCAGAGGTCTATGAGTTTATAACTGAACTCTGAATTATATTCCACTGATCAATATGTCTATCTTTATGCCATCCTCACACAGTTTTGATTACTGTTCCTCTTGTAGTAAGCTCAGAAATTGAAAAATGTGTATCTTCCACCTCTGTTCTATTTAAGATAATTATTAACTATTTGGGGCTCCTTGTAATTCCATATTAATTTTAGGAACAACTTGCACATTTGTGAAAAATAGGCAGCTGAAATTCTAATAGGAATTATATGTATATTAATTAATTTGGAAGTTTTGCCATTTTAACAATATTAAGTTTTCTAATCCGTGGACATAGGATATCTTTTCATTTTTAGGTCTTTTTTTCTTTCAGCAGTTTATTATAACTATACAAGTCATACACTAACTTGGTTATATTTGTTCTCAAATATTATTCTTTTTCATGTTATTATAAATGAAATTATTTTTAAATTTCATGTTGAACTACATGTGGTTACTATAGAGAAATATAAATAATATCCTGTATTTTTCTCTGATATTTTGAACTCATTCATTAAATTCTTTCAATGTTTGTGGACTCATTTATTAGCTGCAATAATATCTGGGGACGTGGGAGGCCTGGGTAGCTCAGCAGTTGAGCATCTGTCTTCGTCTCAGGGCATGTTCCCGGGTTCAGTAATGGAGTCACACATTAGGCTCCCTGTGAGGAGCCCTCTACTCCCTCTGTCTACGTCTCTGCTTCTCTTCCTGTGTCTCTCATGAATACAAAAATAAAATTTTAAAAAAATATTTGGGGACTCATGATTTTCTATATGTAAGATTTTTTCAACTCTGAATAAAGATACTTTTTCTTCTTCCTTTCAGGTCTGGATAATGCCTTTTCTTTCTTTTCATTGCCTTCTTGCTCTTGCTAAGAATTCTGGTATAATTATGAACAGAAATGATAAGAGTGACATTTGTCTCTGATCTTAGGGGGAAATTTTCATGCTTGCACCATTGTGTATTATGTTAACTGTGTTTTTAAAACATATATTTTTTATTGGGCTAAGCAATATCTCTTCTACTCCATGAGTGATTTTTATCATGAAAATGTCTTAGGGTAAAATGTTTTTTCTTTATCTATTGGGATAATCATATTCCCTTTTTTTCTTAATTTATTGCAATGGAATATTACATCTGTTGATATTTGTATTGAACCAACCTTGCTATCCTGGGATAAATGTCACTGGATCATCGTGTATAATCATTTAAACATGCTGGTGGAGTTAGTTTTCTAGTATATATCTTGTTTCAGAATTTTACACCAATATTCATAGTGGTTACTGGTCTGTAGTTTTATTTATTTGTGATGTCTTTACCTGACTTTAATATTGCCCCATATAGTTAGGTCAGGATTGTTGCTCCCTCTTGTATTTTTTTTTTAAAGTTTGAGAATAATTAGACTGATACTTTTCTTTAAATCTTTTATATAGTTTGCCAATGAAGATATTTTGTCCCGGGATTTTTTTTTTAGATTTTATTTATTTATTCATGAGACACACACACACACACACAGAAAGAGAGAGAGAGAGAGAGGCAGAGACACAAGCAGAGGGAGAAGCAGGCTCCATGCAGGGAGCCCTGATGTAGGACTTGATCCCAGGTCATCAGGATCACGCCCTGGGCCAAAGGCAGGTGCTAAACCGCTGAGCCACCCATGGATCCCCCAGGTCCTGGGATTTTCTTTGTTGGAAGTTTTCTGGTTGCAGACTTAAACATCTTAATTTGTTATAGGTCTCTTCAGATTTTTTTTTTTTTCTTCTTCAGTCAATTTTAGCAGTTGGTATGTTTAGGAATTCTTCCTTTTCATCTAGGTTATCCATTTTGTGACTTACAATTGCTCATAATAAACTCTTATAATCCTTTTTTTCTGTAAATTCAGTATTAATGTCCCTGTTTTCTCTTAATCTTAATAATTTGAGTTTACTTTCATTTCTCTTTATCAATCAAGCTAAAAGTTTATCGATTTTATTTGAAATATTAAATACCCCACAAAAATTTATTTCATTGGTTTCTACTTTTTTCCATTAAATATTTTACCATTTAAATATTTATTTTTACTGTGATCTTCATTGATTATTTTGTTCCTTCTGATTGCTTTATGTTTAGTTTGTTCTTATTTTTCTAGTTTCTTAAGATAAAATTGTAGGTTATTTGAGAACATTCTTATTTAAAAAACTCAACTTATCTATCTTTTGTATCCAATATGTGTCTTACATAGACTTGGAGTTGGATCAGGTTACATTTTAATCCATTCTGCCAATATCTGAGTTTTAATTAGAGATTTTAGTCTATGCACATTTAATATAATTACAATAAGAAAGGCCTTATTTCTACATTTTTAGTTTTTCCAAATATTTATTTTTTCCTCCTTTTCTCTATTTTGCCTTGTTTTGTGTTACAAATATTTTTCTAACATGCCAATTTAATTCTTTTTTACTATATAGTTTTTAGATACATTTTTAGTGATTGCCTTGTGAATATAATCACATAATATAAAATTATGTAATTTGAATTAATATCAGCTTAATTTCAAGCTTCTTATATAGCTCCTTCCTCCCTTCCCTTTATACTATTACCACAAATTAAATCTTTATACATTATGTGTCCAAAATATAGGTAATTATTATTTTATGTATTTAAATCAGATAAGAAGAAAGGAGATATAAATACATAAATACTGTGTTTATGTTTACTAAGGTTGTTGTTACCTCTATCAATGTTTGCTTATTTGTGTGGATTTAGGTCAATGTCTTCTGTTATTTCATTCAATTTGAAGAATTTCCTTTACCATTTCTTGTGAGAAGGGCTGCTAGCAATGAACTCTCTTATTATTATTTTTAATCTGGAAATGCCTTAGTTTATCCTTCATTTTTTTTTGAAATGTAGATTTGCCAGGTATAAGATTGTCATTTGGGCACCTGAGTGGCACTGTTGATTAAGCTTCTGCCTTTGGCTCACATCCTGATATCAGGGTGCTGAGATGGAACTCCAAGTTGAGCATTCTGCTCAGTGGAGAGTCCACCAGTCTCTCTCTCAAATAAATAAATAAAATCTTTATATAAAGAAAATTGTCATTTGACAATTTTTCCCTCCATTTAGTACATCAAATATGTAATTCCACTGCCTTCTTGATTCTTTGGTTTTTGAAGAAAATTATTCTTAATTTAACTGAAAACCAATTACATCTCTGTTGCTGCTTTCAAGATTCCCTATCATAGGTTTTTGAGAGTTTGATTATGATCTGTCTTGGTATGTATCTCTGAGTTTCACCTACTTTGAGTATATAGAGTTTCATTATGTGTAGATTAATATTATTCATCAAATTTGAAAGATTTAAACATTATTTCTTCGAAAATATCCTGTCACTTTCCTTATTCTTCTTACACTCCCATTATGTATTTGTATGTTACACTCCCATTATGTATTTGTATGCTTGATTCTTTTTCATCTCTTCTTCTACTTGAATATTCTAAATAATCTTAATTATCCTATCTTCAGTTTCGTTCATTCTTTCTTATTAGGCTCAAATATGCTTTTGAACTCTTCTGGTGAAATAATCAGTTTAATTCCAATATTTAGAAAGTCTTATTTATTTATTTAAAGATAGATAGATTTATTTATTTATTTATTTATTTATTTATTTATTTATTTGAGACACACACACACACACACACACACACAGAGAGAGGCAAAGACACAGGCAGAGGGAGAAGCAGGCTCCATGCAGGAGCCTGACGTGAGACTTGATCCTGGGCCTCCAGGATCATGCCCTGGGCTGAAGGTGGCACTAAACCGCTGAGCCACAGGCTGCTCTTATTTATTTTTTTATAAGATTTTATTTATTTATTTTAGAGAGAGAACATGAGCAGAGGGGATGGGCAAAGGGAGAGGTAGAAGCAGACTCCATGCTAAGCAGGGAGCCCAACTTGGGGCTGGACCCTAGAACCCTGAGATCATGCCCTGGGCTGAAGAAAGATGCTTAACTGACTGAGGCACCCAGGCACCCTACTAGTTTTTATTTAGATTCATTCAATAATTTCTGTGACTATACTTATATTTCCATAAGTGAGACACTGTTGGTGAGACACTGTTCTCATGGTTTCCTTCAGTGTTTTAGATAAGACTCCCTTCAGCTCTTTGAACACATTTAAACAGATGAATTTGTCGTTTCTTTTCTTTTTCTTTTTTTTTTTTTGAGTTAGTCTTTTTTAATAGTTACCGTCAATTGCATTTTTTTCTTTGCATGGGATACAGTCTTCATTTTTTGTATACCTTATATTTTTTTGGTAAAGAAATGGTCATTTTGAATATTATACTGTGTCAACTCTCTTTTCTATGTTTATTATTTTTCTGTCTTATAATTTATGAAGTATTTATTTTTCATCCTGTGGCCACTGAAGTCTTTGTTCCATTAGCTCATTGGTTAACTAATTATTGACAAAAATATTTTTAAATTGCAGTAACTATAAAGTTCTGATTTTTGCACAGGGGTTCCATGTGTTTTATACCATCAACATTTATTTAGGCAGTTTAATTATCTTATAGCCTTTAGTTTCTATATGCACAACTTCTTAAAATATACTAGATGTGAAAGCTTAGAACCTTCTCATGTGTTTTCTGAGAATGTACATATAGCATTGGGAATACTATAACCTTGTACTTTTTCAGATATGTTGAAGCTTTTCAAAGCCAAATCCCCAAAGCATCTCATTCTTCAGTTTTTTTTTTTCCTCCTAAACTTTTCAGTTAGTCTATTAGTGGTATTCAAATATTATCCATTCCTTCAGGCAGCAGAAACTAAGCTTTTTCCTCTAAGCATCTTCAACAAAACCTCTGGTGATAACAGCTTTAGCACTAGGCTGATTCCCAGAGAGGTGAGATCAAGACACATATTTTGTCTTTCAGAGACTCACATCATATATTAAACAAGTCATTGCAAATAAGATCCATTCTGCTCCTTCAGGTGCTGGTACCTAGAATGCAGTCTGTTATTTTTAAGGCTGCTACTGAGCTGGAAACAGAGGAAGGGATGGGGATTGGTTAAGGCCACAATATTCACTCTTTTTTATTAAGCATCCATTGTTTGTTGAATAAACATTAGCCAGATTGTTGGAAGCAGGACTCAGAGAAAACGTATTTTGAGAGTTTTTGCCAGATTTTTGTATTGCTTTACAGAATGGTAGACTTATGGCATTCCTTACTCTGCCATTTTTTCTTCTAACTTGACTGTGTACAAAATTCTGTTTTGGGAGGTATTTTTGTTTTTTGTTTTTCCCGTTAATTTAAACATCATTCCATTGTTTTCTACTTTTTCTGCCTCTGTATTATTATTTTTTCTCTTAGGAAAGTCAATTTATTATCTTTTTCTGCTTTAATGGTACTTTCTTTCTGGACATTTTAAAGATTTATTTGACCCTTTTATATATTTAGTTTTAGTACTTTTGAAATAGCACATATTGATTGACGATCTAGAAATTTTAGATTCTATGATTTAATCTTTAAAATAATTTATGAAATACTTTAAGTAATTTTGTTTATTCTTTTATTGGAGTTCAATTCGCCAACATATAGCATAACACCCAGTGCTCATCCCATCAAGTACCCCCCTCAGAGCCTGTCACCCAGTCACCCCCACCCCTCGCCCACCTCCCTTTCCACCACCCCTTGTTTGTTTCCCAAAGTTAGGAGTCTCTCATGTTCTGTCTCCCTTTCTGATATTTACTACTCATTTTTCTCTCCTTTCCCCTTTGTTCCCTTTCACTATTTTTTATATTCCCCAAATGAATGAGAACATATAATGTTTGTCCTTCTCTGATTGACTTATTTCACTCAGCATAATACCCTCCAGTTCCATCCACGTTGAAGCAAATGGTGGGTATTTGTCGTTTCTAATGGCTGAGGAATATTCCATTGTATACATAAACCACATCTTCTTTATCCATTCATCTTTCGATGGACACCGAGGCTCCTTCCACAGTTTGGCTATTGTGGACATTGCTGCTATAAATTTCGGGGTGCAGGTGTCCCAGCGTTTCATTGCCTCTGTATCTTTGGGGTAAATCCCCAACAGTGCAATTGTTGGGTCGTAGGGCAGGTCTATTTTTAACTCTTTGAGGAACCTCCACACAGCTTTCCAGAGTGGCTGCCCCAGTTCACATTCCCACCAAGAGTGTAAGAGGGTTCCCTTTTCTTTGCATCCTCTCCAACATTTGTGGTTTCCTGCCTTGTTACTTTTCCCCATTCTCACTGGTGTGAGGTGGTATCTAATTGTGGTTTTGATTTGTATTTCCCTGATGGCAAGTGATGCAGAGCATTTTCTCATGTGCGTGTTGGCCATGTCTATGTCTTCCTCTGTGAGATTTCTCTTCATGTCTTTTGCCCATTTCATGATTGGATTGTTTGTTTCTTTGGTGTTGAGTTCAATAAGTTCTTTATAGATCTTGGGTACTAGCCCTTTATCTGACAGGTCATTTGAAAATATCTTCTCCCATTCTGTAGGTTGTCTTTTCCTTTTGTTGACTGCTTCTTTTGCTGTGCAAAAGCTTCTTATCCTGATGAAGGCCCAATACTTCATTTTTTATTTTGTTTCCCTTGCCTTCATGGATGTATCTTGCAAGAAGTTACTGTGGCCAAGTTCAAAAAGGGTGTTGCCTGTGTTCTCCTCTAGGATTTTGATGGAATCTTGTCTCACATTTAGATCTTTCACCCATTTGAGTTAATCTTTGTGTATAGTGTAAGAGAATGGTCCGGTTTCATTCTTCTGCATGTGGATGTCCAATTTTCCCAGCACCATTGATTGAAGTTACTGTCTATTTTCCAGTGTATAGTCTTTCCTGCTTTGCCGAATATTAGTTGACCATGAGGTTGAGGGTCCACTTCTGGATTCTCTATTCTGTTCCATTGATCTATGTGTCTGTTTTTGTGCCAATACCACACTGTCCTGATGACCATAGCTTTGTAGAACAGCCTGATATCTAGCATTGTGATGCCCCCAGCTATGGTTTTCTTTTTTAACATTCCCTTGGCTATTCGGCTTAACAAATCTTTTTTTTTTATATTTTTATTTATTTATGATAGTCACAGAGAGAGAGAGAGAGAGGCAGAGACACAGGCAGAGGGAGAAGCAGGCTCTATGCACCGGGAGCCCGACGTGGGATTCGATCCCGAGTCTCCAGGATCGCGCCCTGAGCCAAAGGCAGGCGCTAAACTGCTGCGCCACCCAGGGATCCCCTCGGCTTAACAAATCTTAAGATGATTTGTTCCTCTTCTCTGAAGAAAGTTCATTGTATTTTGAAAGGGATTGCATTAAACGTATAAATTCCCCTGGGTAGCATTGACATTTTCACAATATTAATTCTTCCAATCCATGAGCATGGAATATTTTTCCATCTTCCTCAATTTCTTTCAGAAGCGTTCTGTAGTTTTTAGGATATAGATCCTTTACCTCTTTGGTTAGGTTTATTCCTAGGTATCTTATACTTTTGGGTGCAGTTGTAAATGGGATTCACTCCTTAATTTCTCTTTCTTCAGTCTCATTATTAGTGTATAGAAGCACCACTGACTTCTGGGGATTGATTTTTTATCCTGCCACACTGCCAAATTGCTGTATGAGTTCTAGCAATCTTGGAGTGGAGTCTTTTGGGTTTTCTATGTACAGTATTATGTCATTTGTGGAGAGGGAGAGTTTGACTTCTTCTTTGCCAACTTGAATGCCTTTTCTTTTTGTTGTCTGATTGCTGAGGCTAGGACTTCTAGTACTATGTTGAATAGCAGTGGTGACAGTGGACATCTGTGTCTTGTTCTGATCTTAGGCTCCCAGTGTTTCCCCATTGAGAATGATATTTGCTGTGGGCCTTTCATAGATGGCTTTTAAGATGCTGAGTTATGTTCCCTCTATCCCTACACTCTGAAGAGTTTTGATCAGGAATGGATGCTGTATTTTGTCAAATGCTTTCTCTTCATCTATTGAGAGGATCATATGGTTCTTGTTTTTTCTCTTGCTGATATGATCAATCACATTGATTGTGTTACGAGTGTTGAACCAGCCTTGCATCCTGGGGATAAATCCCACTTGGTCATGGTGAATAATCTTAATGTATTGTTGGATCCTATTGGCTAGTATCTTGTTGAGAAATTTTGCATCCATGTTCATCAAGGATATTGGTCTGTAATTCTCCTTTTTGGTGGGGTCTTTGTCTGGTTTTGGAATTAAGGTGATGCTGGCCTCATAGAACGAGTTTGGAAGTACTCCACCTCTTTCTATCTTTCCGAACAGCGTTAGTAGAATAGTTATGGTTTCTTCTTTAAACGTTTGATAGAATTCCCCAGGGAAGCCATCTGGCCCTGGACTTTCGTGCCTTGGCAAGTTTTTGATGACTGCTTCAATTTCCTCCCTGGTTATTGGCCTGTTCCGGTTTTCTATTTCTTCCTGTTCCAGTTTTGGTAGTTTGTGGTTTTCCAGAAATGTGTCCATTTCTTCTAGATTGCCTAATTTATTGGCGTAAAGCTGCTCATAATTAGTTTTTAAGATCATTTGTATTTCCTTGGTATTGGTGGTGAACTCTCCTTTCTCATTCATGATTTTATTAATGAGTCTTTTATCTTTTTAATAAGGCTGGCTAATGATTTATCTATCTTATGAAATCTTTCAAAGAACCAACTCCTGGTTTTGTTGATCTGTTCCACAGTTCTTCTGGTCTTGATTTCGTTGAGTTCTGCTCGAATCTTTATTAACTCTCTTCTTCTGCTGGATGTAGGATCTATTTGCTGTTTTTTCTCTAGCTCCTTTAGGTGCAAGGTTAGCTTTTGTACTTGAGTTCTTTCCAGTTTTTGGATGGATGCTTCTATTGAGATGTATTTCCCTCTCAGGACTGCTTTTTCTGTATTCCAAAGATTTTGAATGGTTGTATCTTCATTCTCATTAGTTTCCATGAATCCTTTAAATTCTTCTCTAATTTCCTGGTTGACCCTTTCATCTTTTAGCAGGATGGTCCTTAACCTCCACGTGTTTGAAATCCTTCCAAACTTCTTCTTGTGATTTAATTCTAATTTCAAAGCATTATGGTCTGAAAATATGCAGGGGATGATCCCAATCTTTTGGTATCAGTTAAGACCTGATTTGTGACCCAGTATGTGGTCTATTCTGGAGAAATTTCCATGTGCACTTGAGAAGAATGTGTATTCAGTTGCATTTGGATGTAAAGTTCTGTAAATATCTGTGAAATCCATCTGGTCCAGTGTATCATTTAAAGCTCTTGTTTCCTTGGAGATATTATGCTTAGAAGACCTGTCAATTGTAGAAAGCGCTATATTCAAGTCACCAAGTATAAGTGTATTATTGTCTAAGTATCTCTTAATTTTGGTTATTGATTGAAATACTTGGCAGCTCCCACATTCGGGGCATAAATTTTGGATTGTTAGGTCCTCTTGTTGGATAGATTCTTTAAGTATGATATAGTGTCCCTCTAAATCTCTTTCTATAGTCTTCGGGATAAACTTTAGTTTATCTGATATAAGGATGGCTACCCCTGCTTTCTTTTGAGGATCATTTGAATGGTAAATGGTTCTCCAACCTTTTATTTTCAGGCTATAGGTGTCCTTAGGTCTAAAATGAGTCTCTTGTAGACAGCAAATAGATGGGTCTTGCTTTTTTATCCAATCTGAAACCCTGCGCATTTTGATGTGGTCATTAAGCCCATTCACGTTCAGAGTTACTATTGAAAGATATGAATTTAGTGTCATCATGATACCTGTTCAGTCCCTGTTTTTGTGGATTGTTCCCTTGGACTTCCTCTTTCTATTACAGAATCCTCCTTAGTATTTCTTGCAGAGCTGGCTTGGTGGTCACAATTTCTTTCAGTTTCTGCCTCTCTTGGAAGCTCTTTATCTCTCCTTCTATCCTGAATGAGAGCCTTGCTGGATAAAGTATTCTTGGCTGCATGTTCTTCTCATTTAGGACCCTGAATATATCCTGCCATCCCTTTCTGGCCTGCCAGGTCTCTGTGGAGAGGTCTGCTGTTATCCTAATGCTTCTCCTCATAAAAGTTAGGGATTTCTTGTCTCTTGCTGCTTTAAAGATCTTCTATTTATCTTTGGAATTTGCAAGTTTCACTATTAAATGTCAAGTTATTGAGCAGTTTTTATTGATTTTAGGGGGGGATCTCTCTATCTCGTGGATCTGAATGCCTGTTTCCCTTACCAAGTTAGGAAAGTTCTCAGCTATGATTTATTCAAATACATATTCTGGACCGCTGTCCCTTTTGGCACCCTTAGGAACCCCAATTAAAGGTATATTTTTCCTTCTGAGGCTCTCATTTATTTCCCTTAACCTTTCCTCATGATCTTTTAATTGTTCTCTTTTTTTCCTCAGTTTCCCTCCTTGCCATCAACTTGTCTTCTATGTCACTCACTTGTTCTTCGACCTCGTTAACCCTTGTTGTTAGGACCTCTAGTTTGGATTGCATCTCATTCAATTGATTTTTAATTTCTGCCTGATTAGATCTAAATTCTGCAGTTATGAAGTCTCTTGAGTCCTTTATGCGTTTTTCTAGAGCCACCAGTAGTTTTATAATAGTGCTTCTGAATTGGCTTTCTGACATTGAATTGTAATCCAGATTTTGTAACTCTGTGGGAGAGAGGACTGTTTCTGATCCGTTCTTTTGAGGTGACTTTTTCCTTCTAGTCATTTTGCTCAGTGTAGAATGGCCAAGAACAAGTTGTACTGGGAAAAGGAGAAAAAGAGAGAAGAGAGAAAGAAAAGAAAAAAAAATAAAGAAGAAGAAGAAGAAGAAAAAGAGAAAAAAGGGGGGGGGAGCAAACAGAAAACAAAACAAAAAAAAATGGGGGGGAGTATCCTCTGATTCTATATACTGTAAATCCCTTGGCTTCCCCTGAAACTTTCCAGTGCTGCTTGGTCAATAACTTGCTTTTCCCCTGTCTGTCTAGCTAGTCTTCTGGGGGAGGGGCCTGCTGTGCTGATTCTCAGGTGTGAGCACTTGGCGGAGCTGCTCGGCCCCCTGCCTGGTGCATGGCTCAGTGGGGTTGTTTATCTGGTGAGGCCCCAGGAGGAACAACAGTGGCCGCGGCCAGCTCTGCAGCCCTGGAGTCAGCTCCCGCAGTAACTACAGCAGCTCCCAGTCTGCAGGGGCCTGGATGCTCCGGTCCCGCTGATCTGCACAGCTCGGGCCCGCCCAGAGGCAGAAGCATCTTTGCTGTCCTGTGCCCTCTCAGCCTCTGCCTGTCCCGGGGGGAGTGCTGGATCCTGGCCTGTGTCCCCCTGCTCCCTGGGCTCCCGGGCCTGTGCTGCTGTAATCGCGGTCCCTTGCCACGCAGCTCCCTCCTTGGAAGCCGCTGCCGGAGCTGCTCCCGGGCCTGCGGGGCACGTGCTGCAGCCCTTTAGGGAGCTCGGCCGCCGGGTGTGACGCCTTCTCCCTCGGGGCACAGGTGCTCTGTTAGTGTCCCAGGGAGCCCGAGGGCATCCCCACCCCTCCTGGGATCCTGCTCCAACTCCCTGCTTGCCTTTCCCTCCTGGAAGATTGTGAAGCTCCTGCTTCTCCAGGATGGGGCTTTCCTGTCCTGGGGGCACTTCCCGCCGGCCTTAGCCGGGCTCCCCGCGGGGCCCTCCTCCTTGGATGCTTTTTATTTCTTTCTTTTGTTTTTTTTCCCCGTCTTCCTATCTTGATAGAAGCCCGAACTCTTCTCACTGTAGCATTCCAGCTGTTCTCTCTTTAAATCTCAGGCCGAATTTGTAGGTTTTCAGGATGATTTGAAAGTTATCTAGGTAATTTGGTGGGGACAGGTGACTTGGGGACCCTACTCTTCCACCCTCTTGCCCCCTCCATCCTTTTAATTTTATTTGCACTCACTGCTCCTGAACTCTATGTTCTCCACCCCAGGATCACAAATCATGAATATGCCTGGTCTTTTTATCATCTTATATGTTTTACTTTTCTATGTTTTCTATTATATTTTTTATTTGTGCTTATGTCTGGTTTTTTTTTTCTATATATCTTTGACTTTTTAAAAGATTTTATTTATTTATTAATGAGAGACACACAGAGAGAGAGGAAGAGACACTGGTGGAGGGAGAACCAGGCTCCCTGCAAGGAGCCCATTGTTGGACTAGATCCTAGGACTCCAGGATCACGCCTGAGAGGAAAACAGACAAAGGCAGATGCTTAACTGCTGAGCCACCCAGGCGTTCCTCTTTGATTATTTTTTTTAACTTATCAGTAATCACAGAGGTGTTATCAGTTATTGCAGTTTTTATTTCCAAATTTGCATTTGATATTAATTTATAAATTCTGAAATACTTTGCTGAAATTCTCCATATTGCCTTCATATCTTGAAATATTAATTTTAGTTGAAGTATATTTGACATATAATGTTATATTAATTTCAGGTGTATCACATAATGATTCAACAGTTCTGTACATTAGGCAACACTCACTACAATATGTGTAGTCATCATCTGTCTCCAAACAATGTAATTACAATATTATTGACTATATTTCCTATGTTGCACTTTCATCCATAAATAATCAGCCTCGTTGTTTATTTTATATCCGAAGTTTGTCCCTCTAAATCTCCTTCACTTATTTAGTTCATCCTTGAATCCTCTTCTTCTTGGGTAACCACCAGTTCCTTCTCTGTATCTGTGAGTCTATTTCTCTTTCTTTGTTTTCTTCCGGTTTTTAGATTCTCCATATAAGCGAAATTATACAGTATCTGGCTATCTGTCTGACTTATCTCACTTAACATAATATCCTTTAGGTCCATATATGTGAAGATTGGCAAGATTTCTTTTTTTTATGGCTGAGTAATATTTGCTTATATGTGCATATGTATATGTGTGTATATGTGTGTGTCTACACGTACATGCATGTGCACACACACACCCTGCATCAACTTTAACTCTATCTGGAGATGGATATATTGTTTGCTTCCATATCTGTAAATGATGCTGCATAAAAATAGGGGTGCATATATGTTTTTTAGTTAGTGTTTTTGTTTTCTTTGGATAACTATCAGCAGTGGATATACTGGTTTAGACGGTATTCCTATTTTTAATTTTTTGAGGAACTTCCATAGTGGCTGCACCAGTTTACATTTGTCCACATCCTCACTGACAGTTGCTATTTCTTGTGATTTTGATACTAGCCATTCTGCCTGATATAAGATGGTACCTCGTTGTGGTTTTGATTTGCATTTCTCTAAGTACTGGTGTTAAGCATCTTTTCATGTATCTATTGGCCATCTGTGTGTCTTCTTTGGTAAAATGAAGGTCCTCTGCCAATTTTTTAATCATATTGCTTTTTTTGGTGTGAAGCTAAATGTGTTCTTTATATACTTTGCATATTAACCTCTTATTGGATATATCATTTCCAAATGTCTTCTCCCATTCACTAGTTTCCCTTTTTGTTTTGTTGGTGGTTTTCTAAACTGTGCAAAAGCTTTTTGATTTGATGTAGTCTCATTTTATTTTTGCATTTGTCTCTCTTGCCTCAGAAGACTTATCCATAAATATGTTGCCAAGGCTAGTGTCTGAGAGACTACCCTCTATGTCTACTTTTAGGAGTTTTATGGTTTCAGGTCTCACCTTTAGGTCTTGAATCCATTTTAAGTTTGTGTATGGTATTAGAAAGTGGTCCAGTTTCACCTTTTGCATGTAACTGTCCAGTTTTTCCAACACTATTCATTAAAGAGACTTTCTTTTCCCCATTGTATAGTCTTACCTCCTTTGTTAAAGATTAATTAACCACATAATATGCGTTTATTTCTGGGATTTCTCTTCCATTGATAAATGTGTTTATTTTTGTGCCAGTGCCATACTCTTTTAATTACTATAGCTTTTACTAAAGCTTGAAGTCTGAGATTTTAACACCTCTAGCTTTATTCTTTCTCCACAGTCCCTTGGCTATTCAGAATCCTTTGTGGTTCCATTCAAATTTTACAACACCTAGATTTTGTAACTAGAAATTGGCCTGTTCATATTTTCTATTTCTTATTCATTTTTGAAAGATTATATATTTCTTAGAATTTATTTCTCTCTAGGCTGTGAAATTTGTTGGCCTATAATTTTTTATAGTTCTCTATTATAATTCTTAGTATTTTTGTTGTGTCAGTTGCTATGTCTCTTTCATTTTGATTTTATGTTTTTGGTTCCTTTAGTTTCCTTGATGATTTTAGCTTAAGGTTGATCAATTTTATTGATCTTTAAAAAAACAAAACAGCACCTGGCTTCATTGACTCATCCTCCCTTCCTTCTTCCCTTCCTCCCTCCCTCCCTCCCTCCCTCCCTCCCTCCCTCCCTCCCTCCCTCCCTCCCTCTCTTTCTCCCTCCTTTCCTTCTACTTATTTTGAGCTTTGTTATTTTCCTAGTTACTTTATATATAAGTCAAAATTGTTTCTTATTTCTTGAGATAGGCTTGTATATCTCTATACACTTCACCTTTAGAACTGCTTTGGCTGTGTCCAAAGATTTTGAACTGTTTTTTTTTTTTTTTTCATGTTCATTTGCCTCAGGTTCAGTCTGTCTTTCTTTCATTTCTTCAGTGGCCCATTGGTTGTTTAGTAGCATGTTGTTTGGCTTCCAAGTGTTTGGATTTTTTTTTTTTTTTAGTTTGTTTGTTTTGCAGAAAAGATAATTGATATGAATTCCATCTTTTTAAATTTCTTAAGATTTATTTTATGGCCTAACATGTAATCTGTCTGAAAATATTTCACTTGCATCTTGAAAAGAATGTGACTCTTTTGTTTTTGGTTGGAACGTTTTGCATATATTTATCTGGCAAAATGTGTCATTTAAAGTCATTTTTTCCTTATTGATTTTCTGACTGGATCATCTATCAATGTTTTTGTGGTGTTAAATAAAGTCCCTTGCTATTAGTGTACTAATGCCAATTTCTCCTTTCATGTCTGTTAATACTTGCTTTATGTATTTAGGCACTCCTATGTTGGGTACAGAGATACTAAGCATTCTTATATACTCTTCTTGGATTGATCCCTGTATCATTATCTAATGCCTTTTTTACCTCTTGTTACAGACATTGTTTTAAAGTCTATTTGTTTTAATATACATGTTTCTACCCCAGGTTCTTTTATCTACTTCCATTTGCATGGAATATCTTTATATAGCCCTTTATATTTAGTCTTTGTGTTTTAAGGTCTGAAATGAGTTTCTTATTGGCAGCATGTAGGTAGGTCTTTATTTTTTTAATCCATGCAGTCTCCTATGCCTTTTGATTGGTACATTTAGACTATTGATAGGCATATACTTATCTTCATTTTATTCGATCTTTCTCTTTCTTTCTTTCTTTCTTTCTTTCTTTCTTTCTTTCTTCTTTCTTTCTTTCTTTCTTCTTTCTTCCTTTCTTTCTTTCTTTTTCTTTCTTTCTTTCTTTCTTTCTTTCTTTCTTTCTTTCTTTCTTCTTTCTTTCTTTTCTTTCTTTCTTTCTTCTTTCTTTCTTTTTGTAGTTCTCTTATTTTCTTCTCCTCTTGCTTTCTTCTTATGTGATTTATGACTGTTTAATACTATGCTTGGATTCCTCTTTATTTTTTGTGTATCTTTTATGGGTTTGTGGCTTATGATTACCCTGATATTCATATAAAACACTCCACATAAATAGCACTCTATATTAAAATGGTGGTTGTTTAAGCTCTAACACATCCTACAATCACCACATTTTTACTCCTCCTCCATGTTTTATGTATATGTTGTCCTATTTCATATCTTTTTATTTTGTGAGTCCCCAAATTATTTTTTTAGATATAATGGATTTTATTACTTTTGTCTTTTAACCTTTATACTAGCTTTATAAGTGATTTATCTAACTACATATATGTTTGCTTTATCTGTTAACAATTTTTCTTTCATAATTTTCTAACTTCTAGTTGTGGTCTTTTCTGCTTAAAGTCTCTAACATTTCTTTTAAAGCTGGTTTAGTGGTGATGCACTTTTTTAGTTTTTGTTTTACTGAAAAACTCTTTTTTCAATTCTGAGTGATAACCTTGCTTCATCGAGTAATACTGGTTTTAGGTTTTTTCCTTTTAGCACTTTGGATATATCTCATGGCATTACCTTCAGCCCTGCAAATTTTCTGCTGAAAAAATTAACTAAGAGCTTTATATGCTTTCTCTTGTTGCTTTTAAAAGTCTCTCCTTACCTTTAATCTTTGACACTTTAATTGCTGTGTCTTTATCTGGGCCTTCTTGGGTTATTTATTTATTTTCTCTCTGTACATCCTGGACCTAGATGTTTGTTTCTTTCCCCAGGTTAGTTTTCAGCTATTATTTCTTCAAATAAGTTTTCTAACCCTGGCTTTCTTCTCTTTATAGGACCCCTACTATGCAAATAAATGTTAGTAGACTTAATTTCTCAGAGGTCCCATAATATTCTCATCTTTTTCTTCTATTTAGCTTTTGTGCTTTCATGAAATATTAATTACAATAATTTAAACCCTATTTATGCTACCCAAACCGCTTTAAAGGACTGAATTTTCTCCTAGTTTTTGTAGCACTTTGTTGTCTCTAATGCTAATCATTTTTTTCTAATATTTTTCTTATTGAAAGTTGGAGTTGAATATAAAATATTGTACCAATTATATGTAATGTGCAATCTTTATGGAAGTTCTATTTTTGCTATTAGATAACAGCTAGCTAGAGTTCATTAGAGATGTTAATTCATCTTAATATTTAAAAGGTAGACAAAACTCAAAATCAAGCTTCAGTCCTGGAATGGCTAGTTAATTGTACCTTCAGATTTATTTTCCTTGTATCACAACAGAATTCTGAAGCTGTTACATAACTTCTTTCTCTTTGGCAAACCTTGAATTCCAAGTTATGCCTCCTATCCTCATAGGTCTGTCTGTATGACCACTTAGCTTCATTACCTTTCAAATTCCATTTCAGAATAGACCTTGGAAGGGAAAGTTGACCTAAATGTTCAATGTTTATTGTTTTAGTACCTATTTAAGCATTGCCTTTTAGCTCTTCAAAACCATCAAAAATGTTAAATTTGCATTTTTTCCAGTTTATTAAATTAGTCTCAAGGAAATAATTTGTCTAAGATCAGCTAAACCATTTCAGGAAGAAGAACACATCTAACTTATTAATTTTGATGATTGATGCTTGATTCACTTATTTTTATAAATATTTATTTTTAGGGCAGCCCGGGTGGCTCAGCGGTTTAGTGCCGCCTTCAGCCCAGGGTGTGATCCTGGAGACCCCGGATCCAGTCCCACCTCCAGCTTCCTACATGAAGCCTGCTTCTCTCTCTGCCAGTGTCTCTGCCTCTCTGTCTCTCTCTCTCTCTCTCTGTGTCTCTCATGAACAAATAAATAAAATATTTTTTTAAAATGTTTATTTTATAATCTATATGTATTTGTGATGTTATTTTCTTTAATTTGCTTGCATTCTCAATCTTGACATACTATCCTTACCATCCTTTTATCCAAAATATTTTTCTTTATGCCAATTCTAACAAGACCATTAATTATCTGATTTTTAAGGTTTAAACCTCCATTCAGCTTAAATTATTTTTATTACTTCCTGTTTTGTTGTCAGATATTTCTATCTCAATTTTCTAAACATTTTAAAGTTCAGTTTTATCTTTATGGTCTTTTCTTTCATGATTACATATTGAATCATGAGTCTTATTTTTATATATCTTGTGTTCTGTTCTTTTCTGTATATGTTATTTTCTTTTCTTGAATTGTCTTTATGGAGAGTCTATGCTAATATCTGTCAAATAAAATTATCTTTCAATCAGATATAAATTTTTAGGCTGTTTTTATGTGAAAGGATGATGATAATATTATAGCTAGGATTCCCACTGATTCAAAGCAATACTAATTTTGATGTGGGTGATTTTTGTCTCTGTATTTCTGTGTGTACATGTTTTGCAGGGTGTGTACCCCTGTGTCTTTATTTGTGTTTATTTTTTCTAGTTGACAGTTTTTAGCTGCTATAGATCTGCTCACACTTTTCTTTTCAATCAGCATTATCAACTGACTACTTCTTATAAAGTAGACTACTTGAGTATCTCCACAGTCATTTGTTAGGGCAGTTTTGCCTTCTTACTTTCTATTTATAAAATGAATACAAATTATTTCTTGGAAACAATCCATAAAATGCATTTCAGCTCTTGCAAAGGAGGATGATTTTGATAAAAGAATCTTTTGAGTGAACTGCATGGCAAGGACATATTCTCTCTTGCTTTTTGTAGCATCTGTCAGCTATTTCTCTATCAACCTTTTTCTTATAAAAAGTTTCCTGGTGAAATTCATAGGATAGAAAAAGTAAGATTTTTTTGAATACCAACACAGAATTTATGGAATTAACAAATATGGGATGTATCAAAGAGAACATCTACACACAAAAAAAGTATTGTCAATTACTATTTGCAAATCCTCAAAATTCATGCAACAGGTAAATATTTTAAATGAACATCACTACTAAAAAAACAAAAGGAAGACATCTTGGGTGGCTCAGCAGTTTAGTGCCGCCTTCCACCCGGGTTGTGATCCTGGAGACCCGTGATCGAGTCCCACGTCAAGCTCCCTGCATGGAGCCTACTTCTCCTTCCACCTCTCTCTCTCTCTCATTAATAAATAAATAAAATTAAAAAAAAAAAAAGGAAACCTGTTTTATATTTTGGGAAAATATCTTGATGAGATATTTTGATGTAAAAAAATAATTTTGAGGGAAAGTTTTGGAGGTTAAATTTTCTTCAATGTAACACTTAGAGCTATTTGAATTGGATGGTAGGAGTGAAAGGCCTTTAGGGAAAAAAAAAAACAGCTAATGCTCAAAGCAATAGCTATTGAGAAAGTCCCTGTTATATCAATAAACTAGAATAATTTAAAGATTAGTCACATTATTTAGGTTCATATTATTTGTAGTACTTTGCACCTATGTTACTTACAGAATTGTAATAAAATGTGACATACATTCACATTCTAACAGTGGTTCTTTGGGAAACTAACGTAGGAAGTTGTGTCCGTATTGTTTGAATTGGTATAAGTAACAACGAAAAGGGAGAAATCAAGGCTAGAATCCATGGAAATGAAAAAAAAATCTGTCTGGTAATGACTGATTGAAAAATGAGATAAGTGCATCTGCCTTAGGGAAGATCTAGGTGGACCTACTAACTTGTAAATTTGAGCTCTTTTTGTTTGCATAAACTATGAATGTTTCTTTCTGAAATGATGATTTGAAACCCCACAGGCCACTAACATCAACATTAGACTTGTGCTTGCTGTAGGCAAAATCTCTCAGATTAATCAGTCTCACTTTTGAGTAAGATAGACTTTGTAAAAATGAATTAATGAAATCCATGCATGATTAATAGAATTGCATTAATAGAACTACATCAGATAAATTAAAACAACAGATTTCCCAAACATTTATTGTACATTTATTGTATGGTGAGGTAAAAAAGTAAATTGTGAGAAGTTTGGAAAGAAGTAGAAATTTAAGTATATAGGGATTCCTGGGTGGCTCAATGGTTTAGCGCCTGCCTTTCACCCAGGGCATGATCCTGGAGTCCCGGATCAAGTCCCACATCAGGCTCCCTGCATGGAGCCTGCTTCTCCCTCTGCCCCCCTCCTCTCTATCATGAATAAATAAATACAATCTTAAATAATATAAAAATAAATTTAAGTACATGAAAAATGTACAATTTCATGCAAAACAGTAAATTTGTGAGCTTCTGGGAAATAATTTCAACAGTCACTTTTGAAATAAAGCAATAAACCAGCAAGTTATTCTTGTTAAGCTAAACTGTTGAAAGTATCATGAGTATCAGAGATATTTCCCCCAGTGACTGACTTAGCAGTTTTATTCTTAAAATCAGTCATGTTATGTTTTGAACTTATTAATCCAAGACCCACCTATGGTTCTACTGTGAAGGAAAATAATATGTTAAATACTATATACCAGTAACACTGATGTTTCCTGATAGTATTTGAGGAAACAAAGATCCTGCTAAGAATTTTCCTATAAGAATATTCAATTCCTATAAAATAAAGAGTTTTACCTGTTAAATGTTTTTCATTTTTTAAAAAAGCTTTTGAGTAAGGCTGTTAATTGAATACTTGGTTTGAAGGTATATTTGCCTTCATAGACATTAATAGTTATACAATATTTTAATACTAGTGAGAATAATAAATGTATAGCAATCATTACTATTGTTTGAAATGTTCAAATTTTAGGTTATCTGAAAAAGGAATAGAAGAAAATTACGTAGAGAATGCATTGTCTAGGACCAGTCAGTGTTTTCTAGTTTTATTTTTTAAATTATAATTTAAAGGGGTGCGTATAATCTTTGTAAATAAATGCTGCATTACTCTGGAAGTTTAGTTGACAATTCTATTTATATTACATCTTTCCAGGAAATTAAATTTCTCAAATATTCATTTTTAGGAAGCAAAAAATAAAAAAAGATTTACATTGAGTTTAGATAGATATCTTAAGCTCAGTGCAGAAATTTTACAAGGCATATACATTTTGTTGGTTGCTTAGTAACACCACAGTATGAAAATCTAGGGAGGGTTTTTATAACTTACTCTGTGTATAACATTTCAAGGATTTTAATAATCTCTTGTTCTTTATTAGGTACAATTTGTGGCATTCTGTTATTGCCATGCCCTCTGAGCAGTAGTTCTATTATGTTTTCTTTAAATATCCTTGAGATGGATCATTACTGACAACACATCTTTTCAGAATGTTATCTGTGGCCAAAGCTAAAGTATTTCAACACTGTTTTTCCACTTGAGGAAGAATACTCAAGGGAAGATACGCATTTTGTATGTTATTTAGTTGTCATGAATACTTATAATTTATTTCCAAAGTGTAAAAGTTATTGCAGCTTTTAATAAATGACATTTTATAAAAAAATTGAAAAGTAAAATTCAGTTATCTTTATCTCCATAAATATATATGGAGATATATATATATGGATAAGATATATATATATAGTATACACAGTATGTATATATATATCTGATCATACAGTATTTGACTCAGTATGTGTGTGTGTGTGTGTGTATGTGTGTGAATGTAATATGAATAGTGTGAAACCGTTAAAAATTTCTTCAAGGGAGTTAAAAATAAATATTCCATCCATTTATGGTAATAAAGAAAGCATAGAAAACCACATCTAATGTAAAAACAAAACAAACAAAAAACCCAAAAACATTGAAGGGACCCAATTCAAAAATCTTAACATTTTCCAGAAGACTAATTAAACACAGCAAAAATATGTAAAGATGGGAAATAATTATTGCATAATGATAGAATATGATATATAATATATAAATAGTACAACTATAGAATTATAGAATATAATAATTGAATATAGTTTAAAATAAGTATTAAGTTTGAAACTTAGGAAAAGCTAACAAATGCTACAGTAACATTCAATCTCAAACTTTAGTGGCTTGACACAGCAAAAATTAATTTTTCCACTATATTACATGTACAATGCAGAGCAGGAGTGTTCCCAAAATTGTGTTTAGGCAATGCTCAAGCTATAGACAACAAAGTAATAATAATCTGATGATTTATCTTTTATATACATATTCAATAGTATATTATTATAATTTTAGTGATAATTCCATGTAGGAAAAAATATTACATGACTGAGAAATCAAGCTTTATTCTTGATGAAACCCCATTTTGTGTAGTTATTCTATGAGAGAGATAGTGTAACATATGCTGTGTTATTAAACAAGTTCAACACCTTAGTGTCCAAAGACAGTGCAATTTTCTCATTCATTTTTTTATTTCACTTGAAGATGTGTTGGGGCCATATTTATTATAGTTACTCAAGAACCCATACTGATGATAGCATCATTTCAACATGCATTTATTTTGTGCTTCAGTATTTGTGTATTACAGAAAATGAACAATTTGGTATTAATGGTATGAAGATATCACATTTATACATGTTCATATTTTTAGTTACTTTTAGTATTTTTAAGTAAGGATGTCTTTGCTCATATACCTATATTACATGTCACATCATTTTCACCTGGGAATATTTCATAAATTTTGCCCTATGAGAAAAGCTACTGTTGTTAGTGAAATACACAGAACAACCCTGACAATGATTGAGAAAAATCAATTTCATCAGAATTATGTACTCCAGAGAAAACAGAAAATTGTTCTAAAGAAAAGCTGTCATTGATTTATTTTTTTATCATGACACAAGCAAAATGTACAATTTCTTACACCTTTTCCATCTCATTCATTTTCATTTACTCTCTCCTCACCAAGGAAAAACAAAACTTCTCCATCTATATTTCATTGACATTTTACTTTAAAAAGGTTGGATGACATATTTTACTTTTGAGTTTTATAGTATGTTTATTATAGATGATATTACAATCCTTGATGTTTTATGTTATTTTGTATCTAGATAGAAACTGTAAATAAATCAAGGAGATTTAACATTTATAAAGTATTTCAATATTTAAAAGAAATTAAATAAAGGATAAATACATATTCTAAAATTTAAACCACTACCATCAATGAGTTGCTTCACCCTTACCTTGTAATATTATTAAATTAGTGTACATGATTCTGTGACATTATTGCATCCTAACTACATGCATAAAAAGAATCACACAAGGCTAATAAAAAGGATTCCATTATCTTCATGGGTGTCATTTAAACCACTGGTAGAGTATGACTTAAAAAATCATGACAGAATGGTAATTCAATTAAAAAGTCTATGAGATTTTTATCCAAACATATCAAGAAGGAGTAATGATGTGAATCAGTCTTTTAACTTTCCTTTCCTTTCCTCCCCCTCCCTTCCTTTCTCTCCTCTTCCTTTCCTCTTCCCTCCCTTCCATCCCCTCCCCTCACTATTCCCTTCCTTCCTTCCTTCCTTCCTTCCTTCCTTCCTTCCTTCCTTCCTTCCTTCTTTCCTTCCTTCCATTCCTGTATCTGCATCATATTAGCCTCATAAAATCAACAAACTGTTTAGTCTCTTTCTAGAAGAATTCTTGTAAAGCTGCTCTAAATCTTTCTTTGATTGTTTGGTAAAACTACCTACTGAAAACATTTGGGCCTGAAGTTTTCTCTTTTGAAAACTTTAATTTACAAATCCAATGTTTTTCATAAATATGGAACTACTCAAGTTATATTTTTCATCTCGACAGGGTTATTGTCATTGTGTTTTGTTTTGTTTTTGAGGAATTGGTCTATGTCTTTAATTTTTTCAAGTTTTTATTTAAATTCCAGTTAGTTAACATGCAGTATAACATGAGTTTCGGATGTATAATCTAGTGATTCATCAGTTACATAAAGCACCCAGTGCTCATCACAGTAAATGAACTGCTTAATACCCATCAACCACTGACCTGTTCCCCCTCTCACATCCCTCCAGCAACCCCCAATTTTTTCTCTATAGTTAAGAGTCTGTTTTATGGTTAGCTCCTCTTTTTTTCCCCCCACATTTTCATCTGTTTTGTTTCTTAAATTCAACATTGAATGAAATAATATGCTATTTGGCCTTTCTGACTGATTTATTTCAGTTAGCATAATATTCTGTAGCTCCATCCACATTGTTGCAAATGGCAAGAATTCATTATTTTTGATGGTTGAGTAATATTACAATATCTATCTATCTACCTATCTATCTATCCCACTTCTTTATCCATACATTAGTTGATGGACATTTTAATTCTTTCCATAACCTGGCTATTATTGATAAACATTGGGGTACATGTATTCTTTCAAATAAGTATTTTTGTATCCTTTGAGTAAATACGTAGTAGTGCAATTGCTGAGGACAACAATTTTTTTAACTTTTTAAGGAATTTCCATATTGCTTTTCAGAAGGGCTGCACAAGTTTGCATTCCCACCAACAATTAAGAAAGTTCCCCTTTTTCTGCATCCTTGCCAAAACCTATTGTTTCCTGTGTTGTTAATTTTAGCCATTCTGACAGGTGTGAGGTGCTATATTATTATAGTTTTGATTTGTACTTCCCTGATGATGAGTGATGTTGAGCATTTTTTCATAAGTCTGTTGGTCGTCTTTGGGAAAATGTGTATTCATGCCTTTTGGTCATTTTTAAACAAGATTATTCATTTTGGAGGTACTGAATTTTATAAGTTCTTTATATATTTTAGATACTAACCCTTTATCAGGTAGGTGATTTGCAAATATCTTCTCATTCAGACAGTGCCTTTTAGTTTTAATTGTTTCCCTCACTGTGCAGATTTTTTTTTTATCTTGATGAAGTCCCAATAGTTCATTTTTGCTTTTGTTTTCTTTGCCTCAGGAGACCTATCTAGAAAAAAAAGTTGCTATGGCCAATGTCAAAAAGGTTACACATGTTATTACAATTCTTAAATCTTACTTAGCTTCTGCATCTGTTAATATTAAGTGTTAGTTCTGAATGTGGTGCCACCTAGCAAGTGAAAAAATATTGAATGGTGAAGTAGTATGATCAGTTTGGGCAATAGAGATCTCTAGATTTTGTTGCTGTTGTGATTATGTGAGTGATGCTGTTACTTCTTATTCATATCTCTGGAATTTATTGGTAAATAGACCAATACTCTTTCTCCTCCTCCTTCCTTCTTCAACTCAATTCATTTTCTCACAGTTCCACAAGATAGAAGCTTAAGATCAAGGTGCCATCAGGTTTTGTTTCTAGAAAGAATTATTTCCCAGCTCACAAATGGTTGCTCTCTCACTGCATTCTCACATGGGGGAGAAAGATATGTCTCTGTGTCTCTTCCCCTTCTTTTTTCTAGTTTCTTTTTTAGTTACTTAGGTGCTTATCACAACAAATGTACTTATTAATCTCCTTTACAACATCATCCTGGAAGTTTTAGCTAATGCAATAAGACAAATATGCCAAATAAAAGGTACACCAATGAGGAAGGACGAAATTAAATGGTCTTGCAGATTACATGACAATCTATGTAAAAATAAGACAGAAAGAAAAGAACAAAGACTATTGGAACTAAATAGGGCTGCAGGATGCACAGTTAATATAGAAAAGTCAATTTCCCATATAATCACACTGAACAAATGGAATTTGAAATTAGTAACACAATATCATTTACATTAGCACTCAAAAATGAAATACTTAGGTATGATTCTTATATATACATGCAAAATCTTTATGAGGAAAACTATAAATCTCAAGACCAAAGTAGAACTAAGTAATGGGGAAATGTTCCATACTCGTAAACCCAAAACCTCAATATTGTCAAAAGGTATGTCCTTCCCAACTTGATCTATAGATTTAATACAATCCCAATAAAATTCCATTAAGCTATTGTGGTTACTGAAAAACTGACTCTAAAATTATTTAGAGTGGCAAAATATTTGGAAAAGCCAACATAATACTGAAGAACTAGAGTGGGAGGACCTACCCTATTCAATGTCAAGACTTACTACAGAGCAACAATAATCAATACAGTGTGAAATTAGAGAAATAATAGACAAATAGATTGGTGGAACCCAAAAACTGACCCATATAAATATTCTTCACTGATCTTTGACAGAGGAACAGGGTAACATAATAAAACAAATATAGTCTCCTTAACAAACAGTCCTGGAACAACTAGGCATCCACATATAAGACAGGAATCTAGATAGACATTACACTTTTTATCAAAAACTAACTCAAAATGTATAAAAGGCCTAAATGTAAAATGCAAATTTATTAAAATCCTAGATTTAACAAAAGAGAAAACCTAGATGACCTTGGGTATGGTGATGTCTTTTTAGATACTATAGCAAAGGGAGAATTCATGAAATTAAAAATTGATAAGCTGGACTTCATTAAAATTGAAAATTTTGGGGCAGACAAGGTGGCTCAGTGGTTTAGTGCCACCTTCAGCCTAGGGCATAATCCTGGAGACCCAGGATCAAGGCCCACATCAAGCTCCCTGCATGGAGCCTGCTTCTCCCTCTGCCTGTCTCTGCCTGTCTCTCTGTTTCTCTCATGAAAAATAAATAAAAAATTTTTAAAAAGATTTAAAATTGAAAACTTCAACACTGTGAAATTCAATGTCAAGAGAAGACAAGCCACACACTAGGAGCATATATTTGCTGAAAACTCATCTGATAAAGGGCTGTTATACAAAGAACAGTATGAAGAACTCCCAAAACTCAACAATATGAAAACAAACAACCTAGTTAAAAACTAGACCAAAGATGTTTGTAGACACCACATCAAAAGATATTTACATATAGAAAATAAGTAAAAAGATACCTCATATTACATAACATCAGAGAAACATGAATTAAAAAAAGATTAAATACAATTACATACCTATTAGAATAGCCAAAATGCAAAACACTGATAACACAAAATAACATCAAATGCTCTCTTTGTGTGGAACAGAAAACCTCATATATTGCTAGTAGTATAAGTGCAAAATGTAATAACCACTCTGGAAGATATTTTGGTGTGTTTTGTTTTTTTTTTAACAATTCTAAACATGCTATTACCAGAAAACTGATTAATGTTGCTCCTTCATATTTTCCTAAAAGATCTGAAAACTTATCTCCGCACAAAGACCTAAAAATTAAGTTTAGAATAGCTTTACTTATAATTGCCCAGAATTTTGAAATAACCAAAATGTTATTAAGTAGGCGAATAAATAAATAGACTGTGATACATTGAGACAATGAAATATTATTCAACACAAAAAAATAATGGGCCACCAAACCATCAAGAAAACATGGAGGAAATTTAAATGCATAATTACTAACTGAAAGAAACCAATCTGAGGTTATATCCTGTATAATTCCAACTATATGACAATGTAGAAAAGACAAAACTATGAAGACAATAAACAGATTAGCAGTTGTGATAGGCCTATAGGAAATGTGTAATAGAGCACAGTCTATTATACTCTAGAGTGTGTAATATTCTTAGAGTAATGAAAATATTCTATGTGATACTACAGTGATGAATACTTTACATGAATATCATTTACATTTGCTGAAGTCTGTAAAATATACAAGAGCAAACTCTAAACCATGGGATTTGGATGATTATGATGTGTTATAGAAGTTCACCAGTTATAAATAATGTGTCACTCTGGTGGGGGATGTTGACAATGGGGGAGCTATGCAAAGGTGGAGGCAGGGGATATGTGGGAAACTTTTCTACCTTCTCAATTTTGCTGTGAAACTAAAACATCTCTAAAAAATTGAAACCAATAAAATAATAAAATTGCAGTCAAAGAAACCTTGAGAAAGAAGAAAAACTTGGAGGTATCACAGTTGCAGATTTCAAGCTACACTACAAAGCTACAGTAATCAAAAGTATGGTATTGGCACGGAAATGAACACATAGATCAATGAAATAGGATAAAGAGCCTATAGAATAGTATAGTGAAATAAACTTGTGCTTATGTGGTTAATTAGTCTGTGACGAAGTAGACAAAAATACCCAATGGGGAAAAGACAGTGTTCAATAAATGGTACAAAAGAATGAAAAAGGACTACTTTCTTAAACCATACACAAAAATGAATTTTAAATGGATTAAAGACCTATATGTGAGACCTGGAAGCATAAAACTTCTAAAGAAAACAAAAACAGTAATCTCTAGGACATTGGCCTTAGCAACATATTTATGGATATGAACAAAGAACAAAGGACTGCATAAATGTATGTCTACCATAGAGACTTAGTAGTACCTTTAGGGATTTCAAATAATCTTGAGTGTTCAAGTAAGTGTTCCATTTTGACTAAAAATATATTACTTTCTTGGAACTATGAATTAGTTTGTAGTTTGTTCCACAATGAATCAGATTATTTCTTTCATTATGGCAATGACATAATTGAGCTAAAAAGCACTCCATGTTTTGGACTTATGATATTCCTTAAAACTTAAAAGTTGTTCTTTGATTCATAATTGTTGTAACTATTATGAATTACAACACTTATTAGTAAAAAGTGGAGAAAGGGGTGATAAGGACATTATTGGCTGACTTGCTTAATTAATATATTTCATCTGAATGTGATTGTAAAATGATAAGTCTTCTGGAAAGGTTTGTGAAATGAAGGTTTAAATACTGCAATCACTTAAAACTATATTTTCTTTCATACAATATATCATTTATCTTACCAGAAAGTAAGTTGTACCAGGTATATAATTATAGTCACATATCAGGCAAAAAAATACATTGATGCTTAGTGGAGAATTTTAATTCCTCTGAATTTGTGCACATTCCTAAAGGAACAATAGACTTGATCAGGAATTTATTTCATGTGTTAAAATAGTACTGATTGTAATAGCTCCAGTTTCATTATTATTTTCTCTTTCAATATTCCTAGAAATAACAAAAATTGAGGGTTTGGCAAGTTTGTGTTCTCTCCTATGGTGGGGTATTTTGGCCAAAACAAAACTTCCTGGGGAGGTCCAGTGTGCAATGAGACATTTAACAAAGAAAAAGAAGGGGAAAATTGAGGATAAAATGTCTGCATATAAATAGGTAATAATAAAGGGGAAAATGCCATCATCCTTTTCCTGAGATAATATTTTAGAGAAAGAGAATAATACTCAGCTACTTCTTTCATGATAAATCCTAAAAGAAAATTTCCAAGCAATTTTTTTTTCTATTGCTATTTTTTTTTTATTTGTTTTACTCCTAGGAAGAAGAATAGAATTGAACCAAAATACAAGATTTACTAAAGGTCTCTACATGGGGTGATTTGAAAAAATAAAATCAATATTCTCTGAAAAGTCAACTTTATTATAATGGATTAGAATTCTCATGTTTTCTTAGTTATATTTCTTACATTGGTTCTCCTTTGGTCTTTTGACAAATTCTATTTTTGAAATTAAATGCGTCACTGAGGTTAGAAGCCTGGAGCTGACAATTGCTTTTCTGTGAACCGAGATGGCATTGTGTTAAGCCAACTACCTAGGTATGACATGAAGGAATCAGAAATGTTTCTTTTCCCAATACTTTATGAGCCAATATGTAGGTAAAATACTGGTCTTGACGTATCTTGATATTTTTATAAAAGTCTAAAAATACTTAATTCACTTTCTGTATTTATCTCATTTTTAAACCAGTAAAAAAAAGTTTCTGTACTGGTGTCTTCCACAGGTCAAACTTTGAGTAGGAATATACTAGACTAAAAAATGATTATTTTTGAACATTAAATGTAGTTAGTTATAGAGTGAAGAACAAGAACACAGTTAAAATAATAAAATACTGCGGAGACTATATGGCAATAGAGAATTATTACAACTAGCATGATATAGGAGAAGAAGAGAGCTATATTGAAAGTCTAATAAAATCTATAGTCTAATAAAAGTATATTTGACCATTGGCTCCTTGCTATTAAATAATTAAAATTAACAAATCGAAGTGAGAAATTTAAGCTTATATAAAAGGACACAAATTAATACTAAAATAATATAAATATGTAAAATTGGATACTTTGGAGAAGAGAGAAAAGGGGAGTTGGTTAAGATGAGTTACTATATAACTATGGTATTACTCAGAGTACAGCACAGTATAAAAAACACAGATAAGACTAAAGATACATTTAAAAAAAATAATATAACATGTTTTCAGAACAAGATTATATATTCATTTTTTCCTGGTTTTCTCACAAAATACAAGTAAATACTCTGAAAGGTATTTAACAAATAATGGTAAAAAGATTCTGAAAGCTGAAAAGAAGTTGGGCTAATAAGAGACTTTAAGGCTTCAGTAATAAAAATATAAGGAGTTTCTTGGGTTTTTTGTTTCCCATATAATTCCAAATTGTATGTCAGAGGGGCCTACAACCTGGTAATGCCAGTTGACACAAAATATCTCCAAAATGCCTTCTATTTCTGGCAAAATGATTTGGATCCAGGTAGCCTAATAGCAACTTAGTTGTGAAAACACACCTCAAACTAAGGTTCTATCAGGAAGTTCTACCCAGAGGTAACAGAGGGAGCAGTTAAGATTCAAGCTGTTATAATTTCTGCTCCACAACTTTTCCCTTGATAGTTGGCCTAATCTGTCCACAGCAACATTGGTATGATCCCTGGTGTCTCTTGACACTCCAACCAGCAGAATAATGTGACTCAGGATCAGTGGGTTTGATCTAAATTCCCTTGAAGGCTGCCCAGCAAAAGCAAGTGATCCAGGGAAGCTCCTTCTACCTTGGTAAATATTATTAGCTAAGATTCAAGAGAAGTGTTTATACTACTAGAAAAATAAAGTAGGCCAAAATATTCTTGGCAAGGACTCAAAACACTAAACCATAATCAAAATACGAAAGTACATATATGCCAAATCTGAACAAAATGGCTAAATGATAATAAAAGTAAATAAATTTTCCCAAGATAATAACCAAAATGTTCAGAATACAATTAAAAATCATTTAACATAGTAAAACGCAAGCAACTAGAATTTAAGTTAAAAAAATAAAAAGAAAAGAAGATCAACTGGTGCCAATATTCAGATGAATCAGATGTTTGAATTATTTGACAAAGATTTTAAAGTGACTTCATAAAAGTGTTGCAAAAATCAACTTGAGAAGCTGAATAAATCCTAATGAGGGATAATCCAAATTAATCCATACCAAGAAAGATAATTAAATTTTGAAAAACCAAAGGGGGAAGTGGAACTCTTAAAAACAGCAAAGAAAAATGATGATGCATTCCTTATAGAGAATACCTTATAGAGAAAAACAAATTTTATGTGACTCCACAGAGGCCAGAAGACAATAGCATTTTCCTTTCCTTTTTTTTTTTTTTTTTTAAGATTTCTTTTTTTTAATTATTTATCATGGGACACACAGAAGGAGGCAGAGACA
The DNA here is from genome assembly GCF_053574225.1 of Canis aureus. Classification (NCBI taxonomy): domain Eukaryota; kingdom Metazoa; phylum Chordata; class Mammalia; order Carnivora; family Canidae; genus Canis; species Canis aureus. Next base: position 9,170,577 of record NC_135640.1, read on the forward strand.
TAGGCAGAGGGAGAAACAGGCTCCCTGAAGGGAACCTGATACAAGACTCGATCCCAGGACCCCGAGATCATGACCTGAGCCAAATGCAGACCCTCAACCACTGAACCACCCACCCAGGTGCCCCTTCTTTTTTTTTTTTTTACTTTGAAAAATTTTGTTTTTCTAGTTAATATCCATCACCACAGTTATAATTTTTTTTTCTTATCATGAAAGTGTTTAAGATCTGTCTTAACATTTTCAAGTGGTCAAGGAGAACTGTCAAACCCAAAACTACTCAATAATATCTTCTAGGAACAAAGGAGAAGTAAAAGTAATCCCAGACAAAGGAAAGCTAAAATAATCTTTTCCTAGCAGATCATACAATAGAATACCTGAAAGTAGCTTTCAAAACTGAAAGAAAATGTTAACACAAGTCTGGACCCTTCAGAATTTAAAGTAGAACAATAGAATTTTTAAAAATAGAGTTAACATAAGAAAGAGTATTTTTACCTCATGAGTTTTCTAAATTATATTTTTCAATTGAAGCGGAAGTTAAAGAACATCAGATGTGTTACTAAATGGATATAGAGGAAATATTTAAGAAATGCATTTTGAAAATTATGATGGTAAAGAGACCTAAATGGAAGTAAGGTTTCTACTCTTTACTCAAACTGGTAAAATATTAACACCAATATATTAATAATAAATGTATGTATGTGGCAATATCTATGACAACTCATAAGAAAACTACAAAATTATATACTAAAAACATTGTAAATAAAGCAAAATGGAAATATAAAATGTTTAAGTTATTTATAGGAAGCACAGAAAAAAGCAGAAAAATGAGAAACAGGAAATAAAAACCATCATAAAAAGACAGTCTAAAATTGTAATATATTACTTTATTACTTTATTACTTTATTACTTTATTTATTTATGTATTTATTTTTACAGATTTTATTTATTTATTCATGAGAGACACACAGAGAGAGAGAAAGACAGGCAGAGACACAGGCAGAGGGAGAAGCAGGCTCCATGCAGGGAGCCTGATGTGGGACTCGATCCTAGGAGTCCAAGATCATGCCCCGGGGCTGAAGGCAGGCGCTAAACCACTGAACCACCCAGGGATCCCCTAAAATTACAATATATTACTTTAAATATAAGTGTCTAAATACACCAAAAAAAGATAGCAATGAGCAGAGAATATTTTTAAAAAGTAACCAACCATATTCTGTCCATAAGAAACCTACTCCAAACTTAACAATACAGATTGCTTGGTAAAAAAAGAATTTAAAAAATTATATCATGCAAAATTAATTTAATAGGAGTAAAAATAACTATATAAATGTCAGATAAAGAAAATTTCAGATGCAATATTACTAGAGACAATATAGGATATAGGCAATGATAAAAGGATCTATTTATGAAAAAGGAAATAACAATTCTAAATTTGTGTGAACCAAAGATCAAAGCTTCAAAATATATGTAACAAAAACTGGTACACTTAAAATATAGACAATACCACATTTAGGGTTAAGGACTTCAACAGCAATCCCTCAGCACATGAGAAATACCAGACACAACATCAATAAAGATATAGAACTTACCAGCAGCAGCATCTGACATTATAGGACATTCCATCCATCAGCAAAATAGATATCCTTTTCAAGAGCCCATGGAATATTGAACAAAATTGACAATATTCTGTGCCATGAAATAATGCTTAACATATTTAAAACAATTAAAATTATACAGAGTATTTCTCTGACAATAATGGAATAAAACTAAAAATAACATAAAGACAGATAAATGTTCAAACACAATTAATAAACTTATAAATTATTCATAGGTAATAGGGATATAAACATAAAGTGCAATACATAGCACTGAATAAAAGTGGAAACACAATACAGCAAAATTTGTAAGATGCAGAATAAACAGTCCTTAAAGGAATATTTAGAGCCTTAAATCCATTCATTAATAAAGAGTATAAATCTCAAATTAGTAATTTCTCACCTCAAGAACCAAGAGGAAAAATGATTAAAATGAATTTGAAGCAATGAATAAAAATCAGAGCATAAATAATCAATAAACTCAAAGAAGAACAGTAAAAAAATAATCAATAAAATAAATTGATTAATTTTCAGTGAGATTTATAAAGATTAAAAGAAAGTGTTAAAATCACCAAGGTCAGGAAAAACATAATTTCACAATAGATCTTACAGCCATTAAAAAGACAAGAAAATAATATGAAAATTTTTGTTTTTAAAATTGATGATTTAGAAGATGTGGACCAGGTGTGGAGCTAAGATGATGGCATAATAGGAGGACCCTAGGCTTGCCTCATCCCTCACACACAGCTGGATAACTATCTAATCATTCTGAATACTCAAGAAATTGACCAGAGGACTGATAGAATAATCGGCACAGAGGAAGAGAAGAAGCTACATCATAGAAGGTAGAAAGTGTGGAGACATGGCTTAGGGGAGAATTGAGTCATGGGTTCTTCAGATGGGAGGGAGCCCTGGCTGCAGAGAAAGGCAGTAGAGAATGGAGCACACAAGGTTACATATAAAGATAACACTTTCCCAAAGCCATTGACTGGGAAAAAGAGAGCAGCTGAATTTTGTGAGTTTTTGCAATCAGTGGGGCTCAAAGACTGGAGTTTTAGAGGTCTCCAGTCTTGGTTGTGCCTGAGGGTGCTACCCTACTCCTGGAGAAGAGGCAGGCAAACAACTCCAGGGCAAACTTCTCCATCTGAGGATCCTCAGGAGCATGGGAAGAGACTGTTTGTACATCTTGGAATGCATCTGTGAGAAGTGGCATTGCCTCTCTGGGGACAGAAAAAAAAAGGGGGGGGCACCAATTCCCTCCCCCACATTTCAGTATATGTGCAGAGACATCTGCTGAGGGAAGCTAACCAGGGCACTGGCTATTTAGTCTGCTTGCTCCAAATCCCATGCTCCTGTGCTCTGGGGAAGCTTCAATCTGGATGAAACCTGCATCAGTCCCAGCATGGGGAGACTCTTTCCCAAAGGACCAGCACAAGTTCCTGCCACATTATATTCCTGAAGTTTGGAAATTAAAAAAATCAGCAGGCCTGGCTAGAGTAGTAGCCAAGATGCACTGTGCTGCTCCAGGAAGGCAAGCAGCCAGAGATTGAGTGAAATCAGTGATCTGAAAAATGTCTATGATGATGCACGAGGAGAAATTATTTGCTCCTCTAAAAGTCCTTCCCTAAGAGCAGCAAGCACAGACACCCCTCTCTGGGGACAAAGAAACAAGCAGCACCATTTTCCTCCCCTGCTTCTCAGAATAAACCAACTTCGGTAAAAAGCATAGTGCCAATACTAGTGGCCTAACCTGCTTACACAAAATCCCACCCCATTGTGCTTTGCCAGTACTGCTTTCCTTGAGCAAGCATGCCTAAGGACCAAGGCAGTGGGCCCCTTCCTCAGGAGACAAACACAAATCCCTGCACACATCATGTCTACTGACCACAGCGTTGTGCAAATCTCAGCTGTAGTTGAAATAGTATCAAGTCTCTTTTAACGATCAGAAGACAGCACAGCACACCTAGTTAAAATTCAACACAGTCTGGCCAAGGTCCAAACACTGTTCACTGCAGGCAAGGAAGTATGCATACGGTTGACATGAGGGATACAGCAGCCAAAACAAACCCACAACGTGCATGCAGCCATTAAAGGCACATCCTGAAGCACCAGGCCCTAGACATTACATGACCTCTTTTTCATAAAGAAGGAAGAGGAAGCATAACATGCTTTTGTAGCACAGAGAAGATGGCAGAGACCTAGACAAAATGCCAAGATGGAGGAATTCATCCCCCCAAAAAAAGAACAAGAAAAGATCATGGCCAGGGATCTAAATGAAACAGATATAAGTAATATGCCTGATCTAGGATATAAAGCAAGAATCATAAGGATACTAATTGGGCTTAAAAACATGGAAGACATCTGGCAACAATTACCATAGAGATGATAAAGTTAAAAAATAATCAGGATGAAATAAAAAAAAATTAATAACTGAGATTTGAAACTAACTTGATATAATGACCACAAATGGCAGAAACAGGAACATATAGAATTATTTAAAATAACAATGCTGAACAAAAGAGATAAAAAAAAATTTGGGATCACAAAAGTAGACTTAGGTAACTCAGTGACTTCATCAAATGTAATAACATTTGTATTGTTCTTACATTTAAAATTAAATTGTATGTCCTAGAAGATAGATTGTTTAGATGGTATTGCAAAAGGTTAGAGGCTCTAATTTTATGAAAGAATTACACTTTCAGGGTATTTAAATTTTTTACAATGTTAGTGAATTATGGCATTTTCAGCCCTTAGTTATCCTTATCATCCAAAAAATGTTGCCATTAAAGAATATATTTAAATTCATAAAGCAGTGCATTGTAGTTTGACTAAATATCCCTGATATTTAGAGACAGAGACACAGGCAGAGGGAGAAGCAGGCTCCATGCAGGGAGCCTGATGTGGGACCCCAGGATTAAGCCCTGAGCCAAAGGCAGATGCTCAACAGCTGAGCCACCCAGGCATCTCTCCCTGATATTCTATATACATGAAACTTGGGACATAAACTAGAGAGTTTTTTTTTTAATATCCCTGAATTTGAGTTCATACATTTCATTTATTGTAAATGATATTTTCTTGCATTCTGAGAAAAAAAAAAGTTTGGAAGATTTAAAATTTTCTTTGAGGGCCCTTGGTCAAATTATCTTATGAGTAATTCATTACTTGTATGTTATACCCACCAAAAATTAGGAGTTCTTGGAAAATTCTTTTCTGCATTAAAAAAAAAAAATGAGAATGCCAGAAAATACTTGCAAGAAACTCTAGTTTCACAACTCAACACCAAAAAACAAAAACAAAAAGAAACAAATAATCCAGCTAAAAATGGGCAGACGACATGAACAGACATTTCTCAAAAAAAGACATACAAATAGCCAACAAACACATGAAAAGGTGCTCAACAACACTCATCATCAGGGAAATGCAAATCAAAACCATGGTGAGGTATCTCCTCACACGTGTCAGAATGACTAAAATAAAAAATACGAGACAAGTGTTGGTAATGATGTTGAGAAAAAGGAACCCTAGTACACTATTGGTGAGAATGCAAACTGGTGCAGCCACTGTGGAAAATGGTATTGAGGTTTCTCAAAAAATTAAAAATAGAATTATCATATGATCCAGTAATTCCAGTAATTCCAACTGGTATTTATCCAAAGAAAACAAAAGCACTAATTTGAAAAGCTTTGTGCACCTTTCTATCTATTGCAGCATTATTACAATACCCAAGACATGGAAGCAACTCAAGTGTCCATTGATAGATGAATGAATAAAAAGACGTAGTGTATACATGTGGTAGAATATTATTTAGCCATAAAAATAAAATCTTTCCATTTGCAGCAACAGAGGGAGGTAGAGGGTATAATGCTAAGTGAAATAAATCAGAGAAAGATGAATACTGTATAATTTCAGTTATGTGGAATTTCAGAAACAAACGAAATGAACAAAGGGAAAAAAAAGGACAAACCAAAACTCAGATTCTTAACTATAAAGAACAAATTGATGGTTACCAGAGGGGATGTGGATGGCAGGGGAGGCAAGTGGGTGAAATAGGTAAAGGGGATTAAGAGTGCACTTACCATGATGAGCACTGAGGATGTATAGAATTTTCGAGTCACTGTATTCTATGCTTGAAGGTAATATAACCCTGTATGTTAATGATGAATTAAAAATTTAAAAAGTAGTAATGGGAAAAAAAAACCCTCTAGTTTCTATTTCCTGTAAAGTGAAAATAATTACTTTACTATAGAAATTAAAATCATCTTAAAATTCCATATATAAAATTTAGGATGGACACTTAAAGTAAAAGGAAAGAATTGTGACCTATTAGAACATTATTAGCTATTTTAAAAAGTCAAAATTGCAGTTGACTTTTTCTGTCTTTTTTGTTGAGGTTCAAAAATCCGGAAGAACTACCCATCAACTACTGAATGATTAGTGTTTTTCTCTCGTAATTTAAGGATTTTATTTATTTATTCCTGAGAGACACAGAGAGAGAGGCAGAGACACAGGCGGAGGGAGAAGCAGGTTCCCCGCATGGAACCCGATGTGGGACTCAATCCCAGGACCCCGGGATCACGTCCTGAGCCACCAGGCATCCCTCATGTAATTGATTTTTAAAAAATGCTTTATTACATTGTTATTTGATTACTTACCAGAATAGGACTCTTTGTAGATAATAATGATTTTATCATTTTTTGAATAAGAATTTAATATTATATTATGTAGCACTTTGTGAAAATTTCTAATTAATACAGTTAGGCCTGAACCACATAGCTCAAGTGATATGAAAATAAAACTGAGAAACAAGAAAATGTGACACAATTATCACTCAAAATGAGTCTGTAAGTGGAAAGAAGAACAACATAGAGTATGCTTCAAGGCGTTAAAAACAGGCAGCTAGCAGGCAGAATTGGAAGAAGCCAACCTACAGATAAGTGTTTTTTTGTTTGTTTGTTTGTTTTTCTGGTTTTATTTTTCCGATTAGCAGTGTTAGAACAAAAAAATTACAAAACAGGATACACATTCTCTAGTTTGTTACAGTCTCCACATCATGTTAGTTATGTGAGGAATTTTCCAGTTTACTGAACTCAGTGGTTCTCTATCTTGCACATACATCAGTAGTGCTGACAATACTTACTAGAGCACATGTTGGCTCCCATACTCAGGTTTTCTTTTGTAACATTAAATAAGTGAGGATGGGGAAGAAGGAAGGTGTTGTTGAAGGTGAGACAATCAGACAATTCATTGTCTAAATAGTTCTCTTGCTTGACTCATCTGAAGACTGAACTTTGAGAACCACTGACCTTAGTAGGTCCTGAAGGTGTTTTGGTTTGCAGAGTATGATGAAATCAACCACCAGTTCTGCTTTTTCACTAAAGGGAGATTGCAAGAAGTCATTCACAAAAAGAATAGCCACTGGCAGTGTCCTCACTTCTACCTGAAAAAAATAAATAAAAAAAGTAACAGCTAGCCTCAAAATAATACAAAGCATCATTTACATTTTGTTGAACGATAGTTGTTTAATCTGCAAAACTTCCTTCTCCTGAATAAAAAAGTTTCAACTAGTATTCTTATGATAGATCAGCTCCCTTGGATGGAGAAAGGAAAACAAATGGGAACATTGGAACTCTACTCACTGGTAATAGTGGCTCATGAAGAATGAGCCAAGGACTTTGTAAGATTTTACTTCAGAAGCATCTGGGAGTTAGCAAGAAAAATTCAATTCTCACTAGGTCTGAGGGGAGAAGAAGGACATTATTTTTCTGAGTGTGGAATCTCCTAGATGGTATCCATTGGGAATTTTAGTAAATAAACAAAGTATACTGAAGCCTAGACAAGGAACTGGGCAACAAAGCACTCAGAAGTATTGTAGTCAATATACCAAGTACACGAATTAGCTAAGTAGGTATTCTTAATTAATTCTTAGATTGTTATAACCATGGTGTAGCATCTAGGGCTCAGATATCCCACTTCTGAGTATATGAATCTTAGAGAAGAAGTTTCCAAAAACAATTTGCAAATGCAATATAAATATATTATCTATTTTTTGTATTTGTGCCAAGACAACAACAATCAATCATCAATCAATCAAAACACTGCCACAGAAGCCTCACATGTATACACAAAGACATGAACAAGAGTATTCGTGGTTAGAACTGTTTGCTGTAATAAAAGTATTGAATAAAAAATTAAAAGGACATTTAAAACATGATATAACACAAAGACCAATAAAAACACTTAGAAATAAATGAGTCCGTTTTATTTTCACAAATACAGAGAAATCACAAAAATCTTAAGTAAAAAGAAAAGTTGCAAAAGGATAAGCAGTGTAAAGATCAGTTATGTAAATTTAGAAACCAATAATATTGTTAATTACAAAACAATATTATGTATTAAAATTAATACCCTTTTGAAAAAAATATTTGGTTCAAAGATACATACAAAATTTTATGTTTGAGGTTAAAATTTCAGAGTTTTTCTTAGAAATTAGCAAACATTTATATTCAGTTGCTCAATTGGACCCATGAGTAAGTAAAATAAATTCTATCATCTAGATGATTTTGCCCAACTGTAGGCTAATGTAAGTGTTCTGAGCACATTTCAAGTAGGCTAAGCTATGCTGTGATGTTCAGCAGATCAAGTATATTAAATGCATTTTCAACAATGATATTTTAAAATTATGAAGGGTTTATTGGGTCATAATCCCATCATAAGTCAAGGAAGAGCTCTATTCAATAATTCATATTTCCAAGACAATAGCTACTTATTTACATCATGAAAAGTATCTTTACCTGACTAATCATTTTACATTTCCTAAGTGAATGAGTATAAAGAGTTACATATGTGTAAGTTTCTTTACTATCCATAGTATCATAACTGCAAAAGTCTGTTTTCGAAGGTTTCAGAACATCTTAGAGTATTTTCAGCTAATTAGCAATTTTAACAGATAACTGCTGAGTTCCATTTCCTCAAGTAAGACTTAACAAATCTGACCAAATCTCATCCTCATCCCGTTTGTTATCAACATGAAATATTGATAAATCCAGTGAGGGTACTTGCAAAAGACGGGCTACATCTGTGATATTTTCTTCTGAAGCATATTGACAATCCTTGTCTATGTTATTTCTTCTTGGTCACAGACAACATGAATTACCTGAGAGGAAAATATTTCTTAGACTTATAAAAAATCCAATACATGAAAAGATTTTATAAATTTGACCTCATCAAATTAACGTTTGCTCTGTGAAAGATCCTGTCAAGAGGACGCAAAGACAGATTTTAATGTGGAAGAAAATATTTACAAATCATATATATGACAAGGAATTTGTATCTAGAGTATATAAAGAACTCCCAAAATTCAACAGTAAAATAAAAAATACAATAACAATGTTCAAAGGGCATTAAACAGACATTTTAGTGAAGAGAATATAGAGATGACAAGATGAAAAAAGGTCAGTCATTAGCCATAAGAAAAAGGCACATTAGAATTACCAGCAAATATCACTACATTCCTAACAGAACAGCTAAAACATAAAATTAGTGTTCCCACCAAATGTGGATGAGGAGGAGGAGAAACTGAACCACTCACACATTGTTGGTAGGAGTATGAAAGTGTACAACTACTCTGACAGTTTCTCTTAAAACTAAAAAAAAAAAAAAAAAAAAAAAAAAGGACTTACATATGCCCTGGCAGTTACTTCCTTGGGAAGATATCCTAGAAAACTGAAAATATTTTCATATTAAAATATGTAAATGAATTTTCAGGACAGTTTTATTAAGAATAGCCAGAAACTGGACATTATCCAAAGGTCCTTCAATGATGAAAAAGCAATTTGTGGCACATCCATACCATGGGACACTAATCAACAATACAAATGAATAAATTGATGCATACAATGACTTTTTGGGACTTCAAAGAAATCATGCTGAATGGAATAAAGCTAAAAGAATACATTTTTCGTGATTTCATTTATATACTAGTAGTGAGTATATATAGCATTATAAAGATGAAAAACTAGTGGTTGTTAGGCATTTAAGATGGAGGAAAGTTATGGCTTTATAAGAGTAAAATATTGGAATCTTGGAATCAAGGTGCAGTAAGTAATTTGATTTCGGTCATCATGGTTACTTGGTTTTGGCCAAATATAGTTATGTCACTTGTAATAACATAGCATAGAGATACACACACACAAATATGTGCATTTATAATTGGTAATATCTGAATAATATCTATGGTTTGCATGAGTATCTATTTCCTGGTTTTCACACTGCACTATAGTTATTCAAAGTGTTAACATTGGTTTAAACTGGAGGAAGTGCTCATGAGACACAAGTTTCTATGAAATCTATAAATACCTCAAAAAGGTTTTTTTAAAAAATTATCTTCTTGAGTTCTTGAATTATTGAATTGTGGAATTCTGGACAGCATTGGATGACTTTATTTAAAAAATAGGTATACATTTGTGTTGTTACCCAACCCCCGTAAATTTTCACAATATGAGGATTTAGTTGTAATATCTATATGTATAAATATTACCTTGATTGCAAACATGAGGTATATTAAAAGGAACAATTAACTAGGTACAGAAAATAAGCATGCCTTTCTTCTTTGTCCCAGTTCTTCACTCTGGAGTGAAACAAGGAGAATCAAATGTCATCCTATAAATGGTGGAGTCTACTGTAAACGAAGCATCTCAAAAAAGTAAGTGTGGAGAGTTATATGGGAGATTTAGCTGTTTCTCTTCCCCTTCACAGAGAATCTCTTCAGAAATATAATGGGAAGGATTTGGGGTTCTTAAACCCTTTGGAATGTAAATATTTTTTTTAGGAGAGAGAGAGATGGTACTAATATCAGCAAATTTATAAATCAGAGTTAGGGTGATTTGCCTACTATTGAAATGTAAACATAAGTCCAGGGATGTTAGTCACAAACTAATAATTAGTTGAGCTAAGTAGTCACAAACTTTCAGGTTTTTATTTTTGAGTAGGTGACAAGTTTCAGTAAAATTTACTTGGAAAGACTTTACAGAAACGCAAATTTTTTTCTTGCATAAGAAAGGAATATAATCAAGATTTTAAAACAATTTTAAATGTGCTATTCTTCTGTATTTTCTAGTAATGATTTGTTACATTTCTTTGATAAATTTGACATCCATATATCACTATTTTCGGTGAATTTGATACTGAACACTACTGAAATTATTAACAGACAGCATTTTGTCCCATAGGTGGATCATTACAGCGGGCATGTGAACTTTAAGATTTTACTTATCTTCCTCCAAGGAACTGAAGGAGAATTAGAAATATTATGTGGACCACTTACCCAATTGTGAAGTTGATTAAGTTTTTTTTGATTAAGTTTTGATATTAAATGCTCTAAGCAAATCTATCCCCTCTCTTTGAGAAGTGCTTTCCTGAATTGTGTAAGAATGTCTTTCCTCTCCTATGCTCCCTCTATATAAATTTGTGACTGTCTCAATAGCATTATTTTTCACAAGATTTAATATTTCACTCATGCCTTTATTCCTAATTATCCTTAAGAGAAAATATGTCCATATATGTAAACTTATTGATAAATATTTAACATACTAGAGATATTAAGAATATCAGCCATCAGTTTATTTTTCAATTTAAGAATTTTAAGAAATTTTAGAATTTTAAGATAATTAAAAGTCTCATTGTAGGCCCCAATAGATGAGTTTGCTGAAATATTTCTTCTTGGAAAATACATAAAATGTAAGTGTGATAAACAATAATTCTATCAGATTCTGTTTAGAAAAATAACTAATGCCTTCTATAAACTGAATTCACAGACAACTTACTTTATTTTGCAAGATTTCAAAAAGAATAGAAATTGATAAGTGCCTGAAGCTTTGACTTTGAGTTCTTTTTGTCAGGGATTTTTTTATTTTTTTTTTAAGGTGGCATAGGTAGATCTATAAGCAAAAATGATACTCAGAGACTCTTAAAGACTAAAATAACGACATTAATATTTCTGGCAGGTGATTTCTTCACTGATAATCCACCTTCTACAGATTCAAGGTCTTAAGTTTTTGTGTATAGGCATAAGATTGTGAACCTTTTTTCCTTGTGAGCTTACAGTATCAGCCCAATTTGACTAACTATACATCAGAGCACCTGGGATTGGCTTGTGTAAAATGGGTTTTGAAACAATCATTGAAATTTTGTTAAATGATTTAAACAGCCTGAAAGCCATCCTTAATTGAATACGGATTATACCTTTGTGAATAATATCCACAATTACTGATGACAAAATCCAAGGAAGACAACAGGATTATAAAAATGTCTAAAATGCCTGTCATGCAGAATCTCCAGAAAGGAAAAGAATTAACATCTATAGAGATAATAAACCTGTTTTTTGTGCTTTTCTATATTATTTTCATATTGCAATAAAAGGAAAAGTTGTTTGTACTGGTGCTATATTAATTCAAGCATCAATATAGTAAATTACATTTAGAAAAACACAGCAACAAACACTACGGATAAATACAGAAGCTTTAGGTAAGTTTTATGGAAGCTTTATGGAAGTTTCTAAGCATATGCAAATGTAGAGAGAAGAGGATCATGAACTTTGAATCCTGCAGCTTCACCAATGACACCTACTTTAAAACACTATTTCACATATATGCCTGCTATTGCCTACCTACAAATTAGTTAGAGGTAATCACAGAAATTATGTCATTTTTTGATAAATATCTAATAATATTCAATATCTGGTTTGTGTTTAAATTTCACTGCTTATCAGAAAATATTTTTTATTTCAAATTTGAATACAAATGAGCCTCAGTTATTACATTTGGCTATATGTCCTATGGCTCTCTTTTTATCTATAGCATGTCCACCATTTCTATATTGTCACCTTTATAATGCTAGTTTTTTTGGGAAAAAAAAAGTTAATATTACATTAAAAAATGCTTGAAAACTGCTAAAGATAACCAATACTTCTGTCTAAAATGTACTATTTTAAAAGAGTGTCATTTCTTAAGGTAAAATTTCCACTCAAACTTTCATTTTTTTTCTTTTTTTTAGATTTTGTCAAGCTGTGATCATCTTATAAAGTTTCTAAGAACAATATCAAAGGATATTTTTGTCCAGTCAGTTCATTCTCTATAGCTAAGTAAGTACATATTTAAGATAGTTTGAAGTAGACATGCAGAGTTTCACACTATTTTTAGAGTTAACTATATTTAAAATGACATTATTATATTAATTTTCAAAAGTATAAGTAATTTAGAATTTCTAATGCATTTATTCTCATTTAAAAATATATTTCCAATTCACTTCTTATTTTTAGAAGATATGTATCAGTAAGAGAAACTATAGTTTACTTTGTTTTTATTCCTTAAGTTAGATTTTCAATAGAAATTATATCAGCATATTTTATATGTTCAGTACACTTAACACAAAACACTATGAATTTCAGTAACTTCTTTTAGAGGACCACATTAGATTGCATGAATATAAACCATGGTACAGTTCCAGAGAAACTTGCACTGGTACATTAACATAATCCATTTGTAAATGTCAGCGTATTTTTCTGCAATATTTCTGTCTATAGACCACTACCTGAAATTTCTGTACACAATTATAAAACTATACAAATAATTCAATGCTGTCTAAAACTGCACCTTAGACTTTAATATATTTTTTCTATGTACAGAATAATAAAATATTAGAAGCTAGAGAAGGAAAAGACTTCTAGGTCATCGTGTCTCTCTCAGTTCCAATATGAGATTGTTCCAGGCAATATATTCTTACATATTCTGTCTGGGAGAGATTTCAAGTGATTCAAGTATGAGAACTTCCATTACTTCCCATGGGATACCATTCTGCAATCTAACACACTCCAGTAGAAACCAACTGAACATTCTTATAATTTCATCTCTTCCCTTTTGCTGCACGTTGTAGAATTTGGTGTTAGAATGATGCTTTGTCATGTTGTCCTTCAGATAGGATGAGCATCTCTGCTGCCATACCATTTTTTAAGTGTAAGGAAAGGAAAATATTATTAGAATAATAAAGAAAGCTTACTGTATAATACTGTGTTTAATAATACTGTAGAAAAAAACCTTTAAATATAACTGCAATATAATTTTGTTTGAGAAATTAAATGCTTTAGTGACTTATAATATGCACTTCCTAATCTAACCTAATATGCCTGATTGAGAAAAGTGGCAGGAAAAGCATGCTGAGCTAGTCTAATTTCTTAAGACAGAGGAGCAGTTTGTCCAAAATCAGTTGAAATGAATATTTCAGTTAAATTCATATTTCAGCTAAATTCATATTTCAGCATTCCCAAACCTCTAAAAATGAAAACATTAGTAGAGATAAATAGGCAATGAAAGAAGGCTATTGAATGCAAATCCTTTAGTTGAGAAAAATCTGGACTAACCTTCACTCTAAAGCAGAAGCACAATGTTGAAAGTTTTGTGCATACATAAAAACATTTCAAATATCAAATTATTCTTTTAGCACATCCTAATGTGACCCTTTGCATGAGTTCATATTTTCTCCTAAGGAAAAAACATTTTATTCTAGTCTAACATTAGCAATGTGTATACTACAGACTAATTGGGGGAGAAAGTGTTCTTCTGTTATTTTTAATTAAGTACTGTTGATACATTTATATTAGAAATATTTTCATAAATTCTGCTTAAGATTACCAATCTATTTCAAATGTTTATATCTTCTGATCCTAGGTTTCAATGAGGAAACTATTTGTGCCTCCTGCTATTTTAATGAAAATGTTGAATATCAACATTTCAAACCTTTTTTTTTTCCTTTTGCACTCAGTCCCATCCAATAAAAACCCAGAGTATATATATGTATGTTGTGTGTACGTGTATGTATAAATACATACAAGAACATTTCAGGGGATCCCTGGGTGGCTCAGTGGTTTAATGATCCAGGGCGTGATCCTGGAGTCCTGGGATCAAGTCCCACATCGGAATCCCTGCATGGAGCCTGCTTCTCCCTCTGCCTGTGTCTCTGCCTCTCTCTCTCTCTCTCTCTCTCTGTGTCTCTCATGAATAAATAAATAAAATAAAATCTTAAAAAAAAAGAACATTTCATTGCAGCAATAATTTTTAAAGAAAAAAATTCTCAGTATCTCTTTTTCATGATAACATTGATAATATCTGAGTTTTTTAAAAAATACATAAAAATTAGTATTTCAATTATTTATCTCACATTCTATTTAAATTACGATCGGTTTCGTCTAGGGGTGTCAGGGTGGCACAGTTGGTTAAGTGTCTGACTCTTGGTGTCAGCCCAGGTCATGATCTCAGGGTCCTGGGATCAAGCTCCATATCAGACTCTTCCCTCAGCATGGAGTCCGCTTGAAATTCTCTCTCTCCTTCTCCCTCTGCCCTTCACACTCTCTCTACTGTCTCTCTTCTGTCTCTAAAATAAACAAATGAAATCTTTAAAAGAAAAAGGTATATTTTGTCTAAAAAAGATTGAATCAGAAAGTGTAATGGCCAGTTTAAATCTATTCTGCTGGTAAATAGGAGGGTAACTAGATTCAAGATATTTGTTGCTCTGTGATTTTTTCAAAACAAGATACTTAGGTTAAATATCTTTAAATTTTCTGAAACTTTGCCTTTATTTATAATTTTTGTTGTTGTTATTTTTCAAATATAAACAATTTGGTGAATGTTTTAGTAACTATAATTTTTTTATTTAGAAAAGTTTTGATATATTTTATTTTTATAATTTTCTATGAAGCTTTTCTTTTGTTGGTAACATAGTTCATGTTAATAATTCTGTTGACTTCCTGTATACTGACTAATATTTAACAATCTCACTTTCAATCATTTGCATTTATATAACACACCTCTTGCTCACACTTTAAAGTGCTTTACGGATCAGAACAAATGAAGAAAACACCAATTCAAATAAAAGTGTTTAATTTGGATTTAAACTGTGACAGGGTCTATGAGAATTTAATCCCGAGAGAAATAAAATGAGAATTAAATACTGGCGGTTATTATACAAACAATAGTCTATTTTACTGCTAGCCTATTTCTAAAATGAAGCATTTAAAATTAAAGTAAAGGAGAAATGAGGGATAATTATAACATGTCAAACGTGCAACTTTATTCTGAAGAACTGAAAACATGCCAATTTCTCAGTCACAGTGTGAATATTCCAGAAGGGTGTATTGTCAAATGACAAATTTGGGGCATGGCATGCAAAATACTAAAATCATGTAACAAATTATATTACTATGAATATTGGTAAACAGACTTCTGTTGTTGGTATTATATCAGATCTCTGTAAAGTATATACATTGCTATACACAGCAAAGCTTCTGAAGAACTTCTAGCATTCTGCTTTGTTTTTATATACGTAGTTTTTCATTATACTAGGTTGTGAGGGTTTGTAGTACTGTAAGTGGAGTTGAGGGGAGAAGCCATGGAGGGAGATAATAAAGTAAGATGTATTCAGCTTTGTAGAAACTAATAATTATGGTCTGGAGGAAGAAAGAAATCAGTGATACTAATAATGTAACATAGCTGTTTACTTTGAATTTCTGTCTGTCATTTTGTATTATTCTTATAACTATGCTGATATCCTTAACTTGATTATCAAAGGCTTCAAAATACACATTTAAATGTGTCTAACTTAGAAATAGTATATATCATCTTTTGAAAACAAATAAGTAAATAAAATTATCCAATCAACTTTTGAGGGAAAAGAATACCATTAAACTGATATATATATGTTTTGACTCATGTACTTCTCTACAGCAGACAATTCGTCACTTTTTAACTTTTTTTAGGAATATAGCCTCAACTACTGTTTCCCAATCTGCCCCTATCTCTATGCTGTATAAACTAAAAATATTCCTTAGGCACTGAATCTTCTTTTACAATATGGCTATAACACTTAACGACTTCATACAATTCTGTTGCAAACAGGATACCAAAATAATACGTATGTTATTTTTCATCACAGGTTATTTGTTCAATATTAGCTTTTCTTAATTATGAATTGATGGGAGGCTTTTAGAATATATTTAATTATTTAGAATAAATTTCTAGAAAAAAAGGATTTCTGTTGCAAAGAACTTACATATGTATTAGGATTTGCAAAATATGTAAAATACATTTCCAGAGATAAGGTTAACACATATGTAAATAGGAGCAATTCCTATTTAGAATACAATGAAATTCATTTTAATTCTCCTATGAGTAGATGATGTGATAAATTTTGTTAAAAGTTTTCATGTTTGTAAACAATTCTATTGCTATACTAAGCTCTATTTGCACTGTGGGATGCACATTAATAGTTTACCATTAATAGTTATTTATTTATTGATTTATTATTTTGTTTCTCATTTTATGTTAATGTTCATATTTGAAACACCTCTATAGTTTTGTTTTTTGTTTTTTGTTTTTTTTTAGTCAAGCAGAGGCTTGGCTCTTACAACATCATCATATCTTCTACACCCTTTTATTCTTTTATGTTTTTTTATTATTTATGATAGTCACAGAGAGAGAGAGAGAGAGAGAGAGATAGGCAGAGACATAGGCAGAGGGAGAAGCAGGCTCCATGCAGGAAGCCCGACGTGGGACTTGTTCCTGGGTCTCCAGGATCGCGCCCTGGGCCAAAGGCAGGCGCCAAACCGCTGGGCCAACCAGGGATCCCCTCTTTTATGTTTTTTAAAATATAGAATTTATCAGAAGTATTTTATAAAAATGAATTTCTGACTATATTGAAAGTTTTTTTTCTAAATCTTCCGTAGTTATTGGTCTAATCATTTTTGTCTTTTAAGGTTTTGTGCTTTACTTTTTTGACATATAGTTGACAACTAATATTACATTAGTTTCAGGTATACAAAATAGTGATTCAACTCACATACATATGAAACAGATAAACATAGTTACTCCTTGTCTCCAAAGTTATTACAATATTATTCACTAAATTCCCTATGCTGTACCTTCATCCCATACCTAAATTATTTTATAATTGGAAATCTGTACCTCTTAGTCTCCTTTATTTTTTTCTCTCACTCTCTCAACTCCCTTCCCCTTTGACAGCTACTAGTTTGCTGTCTGTATAAGTCCTTTTTTGTATTTTGGTTTTTTTGTTTGTTCATTTTGCTTTATAGAATTCACACATAAGTGAAATAATATGGTATTTGCCTTTCTCTGTCTGACATTTCACTTAGCATAATATCCTCTAGGTCTATTCATATCATCGCAAATGTTAAGATCTCATCCATTTTATGGCTAATATTCCATTGTGTACATATCCTACTTCTTTATCCATCTATTGTTGCACTTTAGGTTGTTTCCATAGCTTAACTATTGTAAATAATGCTGCAATACACATAGGTATGCATATCTTTTCAAATTAGTGTTTTCATTTTCTTTGGGTAAATAACCATGAGTGGAACTACCACGTTGTGTGGCATTTCTATTTTTAATTTTTTGAAGGAAAACTCGTATACTGTTTTGCACAGTGACTGTACCAGTACACTCCCAACAACGGTGCATGAAGATTTCCTTTTCTTTACATTCTCAGCAACACTTGTTTCTTGTCCTCCTGAGTCTAGCCTTTCTGACTAGCCTAGGTGTAAGGTGGTATTTCATTGAGGTTTTGATTTGTATTTCCCTAATGATTAGTGATGTTGAGCACTTGTTGAGGAAAATATACAAGACCCTATCTTGTATATTTGTTTATGAGTTCCTCCAACTAACGTCTTAGAGCCAATAACTTTGCGAGAGAATTTACTTTTTTCTTACACCTGTGCCCCTACTAACTGCCCTTTAAAATGATACAGAAGCATGGGAAGAGATTAGTTGTCCTGGAGCCCTTCCCATGGTTTGACCAGCCATGCTCAAGGCAAGTACACTTCACTGGACTGATGGGAGCTTAGGAGACTGTGTGCATTTGGTCTAGTCTTTGCGTCTTTCATGAAAAAAATTCTGTACAAATAGTTTATAGAGTTGGAAAAATAAATTATCAAAAATACATAATGAAATATGTTTAAGGTTTTTGAAATTAAAACTATAATTTAAAGCCTTGATAAGATGCCATTATTTTCCTTAAAAAGTGGTGAGAAAAAAAAAAAAGTGGTGAGGACTTTAAGTAATAATCATTTTCTACAATGACCTTTACTTATTGCATGATTCACTTGTCAGTAGTTATTTTTTTATACTATTCAATGTCTGATTATTTAGGGAACTATATTATTCTCAGTGTTTGGGGTCCTGTATCATTTTTTCATATAAATAATGACTGATAAGTTTTCCCTTAAAGTATAAATGGTTAACCACAAACCCAAATACAAATTCATATAAATTTATTTGAACACTTTACTTTGCACTAAATATGGAGAGAGGTTTTCTTTTTTTTTTTAATTAATTTATTTATTATAGTCAGAGAGAGAGAGAGGGGCAGAGACACAGGCAGGGGGAGAAGCAGGCTCCATGCACCGGGAGCCTGATGTGGGATTCGATCCCGGGTCTCCAGGATCGCGCCCTGGGCCAAAGGCAGGCGCTAAACCGCTGCGCCACTCAGGGATCCCTGGAAAGAGGTTTTCTAAGTGTGTTATTCAATAGAAATGCATGTTTTGTAATTCATGGGTATATTAGTTGAAACATAAGGAAATTACATTTTGTAGATCAAAATGATGAAATACTGGCAAGTATATAAGTTTTGACATGACCAAATAGAGTATATTTCATTCTCTTCAACATTAATTATGTAGCAATAGCATCCAAGTATAGTATTTCCCACTACAGGCTAGTAACTAATGACAATAATTAATAAATTAATTAGTTTAAGATATAAGACTTATTTACAATCTATAATTTATCTAAGATAATTTTTTTCTAAAAATTTCTCACAGCATTGCTATAGATAAAAGCAATACCAAATTTGCTATGATTTTATTAAAACTCAAATCATTCTACAATCCCTAGATATTTGAAGGGATATAGAGATAGATTTTATTGTTATATTCTAACTTATTTCTTCAGAATAATTAAAACATGAAAATATTTTGTATAATATATGCATTCTTATTCAATCAATGAAATAAGCTTTTTTTAGTGCTGGAAAGTGCAGAAAATAGGTTTGCAAAACATGCTTAGTACATTGTCCATAATAACCCAGGTATTATAAATGGAGAAAAAAATTGAAAACTGCTGTCTAAGCTCAAAGGATTACTGACAGATAGCCTTAACCAGAGATTGTTGCCATCAATGATTAGAAAGTAATCAGTCATTTTAGCACATTATTTACTTTTGGAATGACAAAGTTTCTTGTTGCCAAATCATCTTCAGGTTACAGAATATTTTTGTGTATGTGTATATATTTTTCTTCTTTTGTTTTACATTTTATTTTGTTTAATTCAAATAGAAAATGTTCTTAAAATGTTTAATAAAAGTTACCTAATATGTATTTTTATCTTCCATTTTTCTATGCTTTTGAATGGCATAGAAACTTTCATGATCTTGAAAATATTAAATGAAATTAGATTTAGTTTCTCAGATATAAAGTACAACACCTTGAAAGGTAAATGATATCTTATGTGTTGCATTGTAACTTCCTTTGTCTCTACATATTTTTTATGAATGTATCTTATAGAATTTTAAATTTTCTTTAAAAATTAGCACATAACATGCATACTATGTATACTAAAAAATGAATTATTTTTAAATACTATTCTCAAAGCTAAAACATATTAGAGATCTAGAGAAAGCTTTGTTACAAAATATGATATAAATCAAAGAAATACAGAGTTTCCCAGCATTGGTAAAATAAATTTGGTACCTTAGGATTAGTATATTTAAAAATATATATAAGGTTTTTTTAGAGGTTTTATTTTTTCCTGTTTCTAGTGAGATATAATTGACAACATTTTTTAAGTTTAAGATGCATATCATAATGATTTGATATATATATATATATATTGCAAAATTATTATCACAATAAGGATACTTAACATATCTGTCACTTCACATAAAGTAGTTTTGTGTATGGTTTGAACTTTTGAGATCTACTCTTTTAGCAACCTTCAAATATGCAATACATACTGTATACTATAGTCATCAGGCTGTATATCACATCCCCAGAATTTATTAATCTTATAATTGGCAGTTTATACCCATTGACTATTTTTACCCATTTCCCACAAACCCTCACTTTCCATCCCAGTCAAGTACCACCCTGTTCTCTGTGTTTATGAGGTTTTTTTTTTTTTTCACATTTAAGTGAGATCACCAATAATTGAGTTTTTCTGACTTATTTCACTTAATACAATGCTTTTGAGGTACATCCATGCTGTCATAAATGTCAGATTTCCTTTTTGTTGTTGTTTTGGCTGAACAATATTCCTGTGTGTATATATGTGTATGTATTTTGTCCATAGATCAACATTTGTGTTTATGTCTTTGCTTTTGTAAATAATGCTACAATGAACCTGGGGGTTGTGGTGCAGATAAAACTTTAAGATTGTGATTTTCTTTCAGATACATACCCAGAAGTAGAATTGCTGAATCATATAGTAGGGCTAGTTTTAATTTTTTGAGGCGCCACCATACTATTTTCAATAGTGGTTTCATCAATTTACAATCTCTACAGTAGTGCGCAGGGTTCCGTTTTCTCCACATCCTCACTGACACTTCTTAGCTTATCGTTTTGATGAAGGCCATTTGATGATTTCTCCCTGTGTTTTGATTTGCATCTCCCTGAAGATTAATGATATTGAGCATCTTTTCATGTTCCTTTTGGCCATTTGAATCCTTGGAAAAATGTCTCTTCTGGTCCTTGCCCATTTTTAATCAGACTATTTTTGCTGCTATGTTAAGTGAGTTCCTTACATATTTTTGATATAAATCCTTTATCAGATATGTAGTTTGCAAACATTTTCTCCCATTCCACATCTTGCCTTTTCATTTTGTTGATTGTTACTTTTGCTGTGCAGAAACTTTTTGGTTTGATGTAGCCTCACTTCTTTTTTACTTTTGTTTCTTGTGCTTTGGGTTTCATACCCACACAAATATTTGCTTCCTGCATTCTCTATCTGATCTCCAGTGGTCAGATCCTGAAAATTCATCCAGTGATCACACTGAGGCGAGACCTGAGTGCAACTTTGGGAAATGTTTTAAAATGATGGGGAGGCTGGATCCATCTTTGGGACTCTTTTCCCTAGCAAGGCCTTCTTAGAGAGGCATTGCATAGGGAAGGGTGATGTGGTCAGAATATAGCTGCTCTTCTTATTCTAATTTTTTCTATATCACCATCTTCATGGATTAAAAAAAAATGCTGCCATTTCTTTTCAGAAATAGGTAGTGATTAACCTCTTTTTGGTTGTATTTTTACTCTTCTTTTTCATGAAAACAAAAGTCCTTGGTTTTATTAGGGTTCAAATTATTGGCCATATTTTTAAAAACATTTTTAAATCTTTAAATCATAAAGATTATTTATGGGAAAGAGAGAGAGAGAGAGAGAAAGAGAGAGAGAATGAGAGAAAGCATGAGCAGGAAGAGAGGCAGAGAGAGGAGGGCACTCCTCACTGGGCAGGGAGTCTGATTCCCCAGGATCCTCAGATCATGACATGAGTCAAAGTCAAGTGCTTAACTGAGCCACCCAGGCACCCCAGTTATCAGCCATATTAAGAAAACATTTTTAAGCTTATTATTATTTTTTACAAGCTCTATAAATTGAAAACAGTATCATCATCATCTTTTTCTTAATGGCTTTATAACACACTTAGGAAGATACCGTGGAATTTTCTGGATTTGATTTTTTGTTGTTGTCACAGCATGTTGATTGACTTTCAGTTGCTGTATAACAATTGTTTGGAGGACACCTGGGTGTCTTAGCATTTGAGTGTCTCCCTTCAGCCCAGGGCCTGATCTTGGAGACCCGGGATCGAGTCCCACTTCGGGCTCCCTGCATGGAGCCTGCTTCTCCCTCTGCCTGTCTCTGTCTCACTCTCTGTGTCACCCATGAATAAATAAGTAAAATTAAAAAAAAAAACAACAACACAATTGTTTGGTGAGATGTATGTTTCATTTATAAGAAAAGTGGTGAATAAAAAAGAAAAAAGTGATGTCTTACTCATCTAGTAATATTCACATGCATACCTTAATATCTTTTTTCTTTTCCTTTGCTAAATATGAGTGTCTTAGAACTTCAGCACCTGCCTTTGGCCCAGGGCGTGATCCTGGAGACCCGGAATAGAGTCCCACGTCGGGCTCAGTGCGTGGAGCCTGCTTCCCCCTCTGCCTATGTCTCTGCCTTTCTCTCTCTCTCTCTCTCTTTCTCTGTGTCTCTCATGAATAAGTAAATAAATAAAATCTTAAAAAAAATGAAATCTAACCATTTGCAACAACGTGGACAGAACTAGAGTGTATTATCCTATGTGAAATAAGTCAATCAGAGAAAGACAATTATCATATGATCTCATATGTGGAATTTAAGAAACAAAACAGAGGATCATAGAGGAAGAGAGGAAAAAATAAGATGAAATCAGAGAGGGAGACAAACCTTAAGAGACTATTAATTATGGGAAACAAACTGAAGGTTGCTGGAGAGGAGATGGTGAGCGTATGGAATAATTGGGTGACAGACATTAAGGAGGATACATCATGTAATGAGCACTGGGTGTTATATAAGACTGATGAATCACTGACCTCTACCTCTGAAACTAATAATATATAATATGTCAATTAATTGAATTTAAATTAAACCATAACTTAATTTCCATTCAAAAAACTAAAGGTTTTTTGTGATCTAAATTTTGAAATGTTTATTCAATAAATTTATTTATATTTATTATAAAAGGAGATATAGTTATACTTGATTGTGTCATTTTCTATTTGTCACATTATCTATTTCTAATCCTTCCTTTGATTCCCTTCCTTTTTTATGATCTGTGGTTATCTGTGTATTATAGGTGTGAATATATTTATAAGTTATATGGATATTTTAACTTTCTCTCTGGCTTACTTTTATCATTCTGATTAATAGCAAATAATCTATTCTTTATATGCAGTAATCATTGATTCTCAATAAAAAAATTGTGCTTTAATTTCCATACCTATTTGTCCCATTCACTTTTGTATATTTTAGTTACATTAATTTTATATCATAGTTACCAATCTATTCTTTCAGAATTTCCAAATTTATTAACTTTATATTTTATTTAATTCAGTTTTAATATTTTGGCATCTTACATTGATTTATATTTCATATAATTTACTGGTCATCAAGTTTTTCTTTTATTATTATTAAAATGTGAGACATGCTCTATTCCATAAACCCTCAAATTTATAGACATTATTAGGTTGAATTAGAGATCCTTGGCTTAACCTTTTCTTGTCTCACATCTTTAAACTTGTATCATATTTTTATAATTCAGTGTTCAATGATTTATAGTTAACATACAATGTTATTTTCAGGTGCACAACGAATTGAATTAACAATTCTACACATTACTCAGTGCTCACCATGATAAATGTAGGAGCCATCTGTCACCCAATATTAATACAGTATTATTGACTATACTTTCTATTCTGTACTTTTCATCTCTGTGACTTATTTATTTTATAACTGGTAGTTTGTATCTCTTAACCCCCTTGAGTTATCCCTCCCCCCCACCTCTCCTCTGGTAACCATCAGTTTGTCCTATTCAAAACTCTGATTATTTCATTTGTTTGTTCACTTCTTTGTTCTTTTAGATTTCACCTAGATCTGAAATTATTACGATATTTGTGTTTCTCTGTCGACTTGCTTTACTTACCTCAGGTCCATCTATGTTGTCACAAATGGCAAGATCTCATTCCTTTTTATGGTGGAATAATATTCTATCGTGTATCTATTATATCATGAGAATTATTTCTGGTGTTTTGAAACAAAATTAGCATCTTAATCAAGTTGTTTCTTTTTAATTAATTAATTATTATTATTATAGATTTATTTATTCATTATTATTATAGATTTATTTATTCATTTTGGGGGGGAGAACACGAGTTGAGGGAGGGACAGAAAGGAAGGGAGAGAGAAAATCTCAAGCAGATCCCCTACTGAGTATGAAGCCCAATGCGGGGCTTGATCTCTCCAACACAAGTATCAACCATGCAATTAAGTATCTTCCCTCTATTACTATTGATTTTCTCTGTATTTTTATAACATATATCAATCTGTGGCTTAAGGTTGTAGTTTTTCTTTGGTTCAGTAAAGACTGAGTTTCCTTGGCTATTTTATTTAAAAAAAATAATAAACAGTCTATATTTCAAGGTAAAATTTGGATAGTTGTACATTATTCTCCCATTACTTTTTAAACCATAAATTCTATTAATGTTTCTGAATATTTTATTTGACAAAATTTGAAAAAGAAAAATAAAAGCCAGATTAAGAAACTAGTTCTTTTGCATATGGAGAGAAAAGAAAATAAAGTTAAATGTTTTTAATGCACATATGTTCTTAGTGAAAATATTTAAGACTGTGCAAATGTTCTCAGTTTGCAAATATTGAAAATATGATTTCCTGCTATGTACGCTTTAATTTTATAAAATCTCTAGGTTAGCTTACTCTAAATTGATCATGATTACTTTAACATTTATTAAGACTTATAAATTTATAATTTGTTTATTTTAAAAATTTAAAGGGTTACAAAACAGATGAATTGTCTATCAAAATAAGCCAAATTAAAATCTGAAAAATTAAAACCAAATTAATATATCTGAAAAGAATGTAGGCAAATTTCTCAAGAGATAAAAAAAAATAATCTTATCACTCAGGAAATTTTAAGTGGTCTTTTTTTTTTTTTTTTTTTCTTTTTTGGTCCAACTATGTGAATTGACAGTTCACAATGATTCATATTAATAGATAACTTCCTTTGTGTTTTACCCGGGAAGAAATAGTTTTTCTCTACACTCCACACTCAAGAAAAATTTTATCTATGAAAGCAAAAATAAACCAAAACAAAAGAAATATTTTAAAAAAATAGTGTCATGAACTATTTATTTGAAGAGGCACCCAATTCAGAGTACAATATATATCTTCTTATTTGAAGTTTCGGATTTGCATGTCATAAGAATGGTAAGTATGTGAATTTTTCTTGTCTCAAATTTTCAAATGCTTTTTGTTTTTCTGTAGTATCCCATTTTTTAAGAACAATGTTTTTCACTACTTTAGATTACCATAACATAAAACAAAATTTTCAGCCAGTGTAACAAATAATATTTACCACTGGGGACCAAAAGGGTGTCTTCTTTGTAAGAATAAAATAGCATGGAGACAGATCTCTTCCATTTCTCTCAGAATAGTCAAACGTTTTGCAGCCTAACTTTATTTATTTATTTACTTATCTTTCAACGTATTCACAATCCAACTGATTTCTAACATTTATTGAGTAACTATAGCATTCTGGACAGGGAGAATGTTTCATTAAAAGAAAGTAGAATAACTCTAGTTACTTGTATACTGTTAATGATGAGCTGTTACCTGTTTATCTCTGAATCTCCTTCCTACTGAAATAATTTAGGTTGAAAACATCCCATAACTTTGATACTTTTCTTTCTTTTTTTTTTTCTTTTTTTTTTTTTACTTTACCTTATTTCTGATGATTATTTCTTTGCTACCAATTAGGCTTGGAAAGTATGTTTATTTAGAATATTGATTAGGCAATATGTTTAAATTTTCTTTATTAGTATTTCTAAGTTATGTCACACGATTAAAGAAATGTGTATGTGTGATATTATTACCAATTCATTACCAATTCAAGTTATGATATGTATGCTCCCATTTAAAAACAAATAATCAAAAGAAAATAACTTGGCAAGAAAAGAATATTTAAAGAAACATACGCTTTGCAAGAGTCCCAGTATAAAGGAAAGGTGATTATCATTATTCCAGTGATTTGGTGTGTGCAAATTTATCATTTTTTCCTCAAAAGTCAACCCTTCCACATTACCTATGTGCCTGACCCAATGAGGTAAAAGGAAAAGGACAATTATACAAAAGGCTTTGCATCTTAGAACTAGAAACTCATTACCTGGGTTTTCTTGGTCTCTAAACTGTCATTAAATTGCATGTTATTTTAAGTCTGTATCTAGGGGTGTCTGGGTGGCACAGTTGGTTAACCATCCAACTCTTGGTTTCAGCTCAGGTTGTGACCTCAGAGTCCTGAAATCAAGCCCCATATCAGGCTCCATACTGAGCACAGAGTCTGCTTTGGATTATCTCTTCCTCTTCCTCTACCCATGCTGCTTGTGCTGTCTCTCTCCAGTAAATAAATCTTTAAAATAAAAAAAATCAATCGATCTGTAACCATAGTCTCTAATTCTCTCATTTTCATATGCTGAAAACCCAGATTCTATAATTATGGTTGCTTAAATTTAGAAAAGGAATAATGATTATATCATCATCTCTTCTTCACGGGCTTCTGAAGGTCAAAAGTATATTCTAATAATTATTCAATAATAACTGAAATCTAGGCAAAAAGATTCTTTGTGAAAAGTGTTAAATTGTAGATTATTGAAGCTTATAAAGTTCAAAGCAATTTATTATTTTATGAAAATTTTAAAGAAAATTGTGCCACATTACATTTTAGTTGCAGAAACATCTAATCAAGAATAAATTAAACATTTTATTAATAGGTTTTCATTGATTATGAAGTAATATTTTTATAGAATATTTGAATACATACAGCTATAAAATAAAGTTATAACTAAAATAAACTAATAACTCTTCTGGCATAGAAAATTCCTCTTAAAATTTTGATATATGAAACTGGAAATTTTGTATATATATATATGTCCCATTTTTAAATTTATCATGCTGTGACAATTATATTTACTTAAAACCATGACTCTACCAGTTCCATATTAAATATACTTTGTCCAGTGTCTTCTAGTTATTTATATATCCTTAAGTTATTTTTATTATTTATTGACAGATATTTCACTTATTTTTAATGTATAATTAGAAAATATGCTAAAATAATGTATTAATTCAGAGGTTTTGCATATCTCTATTTTATTAATCTTGCTTTTAGACCTGAAACATTTTTTAAAAACTCAAGGAAGTTAATGTGTATTGGTATTATATATTAAATTTCAAATATTTTAAGCTGTGAAAATTGGTTCAAATTAAATATTTCTTTTCAGTATATTTATCTCATGACATCTTTTATGTTATATCTTAAATAATATCAACTTGCTCTATAATATTTTCATAAAGTAAGAACTTATCCTTAAATAAATAAACTATTGGATTATCAAAATTTCTTTACTATTTTGAAATTCAACTTTCAGTAATAAATAAAATATAGACAAAGATTTGAAACTTTTCTTAAATTTTTGCAAATTGTACATTGATTTATCTGTTTTTTTAGTACTAAACAGTCTTTTTAGGTTTAGATTATTTTATGGAAAAAATAGCACTTAATCAAGTACTAGACTTAGTAAAACGCTTAAAAAATATCAGGGTGCCTGGGTGGTGCAGATGGTTAAGCATCTGACTCTTGGTTTTGGCTCAGGTCATGATCTCAGGGTGGTGATATAGAGCCCCATGTGGGGCTACATGCTTAGTGGGGAGTCTGCTGGAGGTTCTCTCCCACCTGTGCCCTCTCTCTCTCAAATAAATAAATCCTTAAAAAATACTAATCGTACTAATGTATTTATAATTAGATATTTAAAAAATCATCTCAGTAGTATGATTGTGATCGAATTTACCCTACCAGCTAATTGGGAATTTTGTTTTATATTAACCACTGTACTTCAATCATGCTGCTTAACAATTCTAAAAATTTCAGAGGCTTATAACAATAACTGTACATAGTTTTACTTCTGTTCACATTTTTTATTTGTTTCCTTTTCTTTTTAATTCACCCAGGGTATTTCTTTACTTAGGTGGCTTTTTTTGTTGGTTTATCTTTCACTTTTTAGTAATTGTCCATCCTGAAGGACCAATGTACCTCTTATTGGAAAAATGGTTGAGACTTTTGGAGATCCTTCTTGGAATATTTTATGCTCCTATGAAAAGGGAATAAAGAGCTAAGGTAATATTTTCTACAAGTCTATTCTGGTAGCTCAGAAATATATCAACTGCTAATATTAAGGGCAGAGAATAGTAGTAATAGAAGGTATTACTCTTTTATTCCAGGGAGTCTCATTCTTACTTCACTCTTTTTATAAATAAAAATTATATGTACTTAAGGTGCACCACACGATGTTTTGGTTTCCACTATGAAGTGATTATAGTCAAGCTAATTAATGTGCAGTGACTCACATAATTACATTTATATGTGTAGGTGGTGAGAAAACTTAAAATTAACTCTCAGCAAATCTCAAGTATACAGTATAATGTTATAACTTCAGTCACTATGTTGTTTATTAAGTCTAGGATTTTATTGATCCTACATAACTGAAATTTTGTACCATTTAACCAACATCACAACACTTACTCCACTCTCCACCCTTCATAACCATCATTCTAATTTTTGCTTCTGTGAATTCTGTAGAATTTATGAATGATTTTAGATTTCACAAATAAGTGAGATCATGGATATTTTTCTTTCCATGCCTGGTTTATTTCACTTAACATATGTCTTCCAGGTTCATTCAGGTAGTTGAAATTCACAGATATCCTTCCTGCTTAAGATAGTAAAATATTGTCTTGTGTGTATGTGTATATATGTATCTAGATCTGTCTATGAATGTGTGTGTATATGTATCTAGATCTGTCTATGTAGATAACATATGTATTATTGTAGATAATATGACAAAATTGCTTTGGCTATTCAGGGTTTTTCTGTGGTTCCATACACAATTTAGTTTTTTTTTTTTTTTTTTCCCTGTGGAAAATGCTATGAGATTTTCATAGAGATTGCATTGAATCTGTATGTTGCTTTGGCTAATATGGAAATCTTAACAAGATATATAACTTCAAGTGTACAACATAGCAATTCAATAATTCTATACATTAAGCCATGTTAACCATGATGAATGCACTTATCTTCTTGGTATATTTTTGTTTTCATTTGTCTTAGGATAAATTTTTTAATGATTTTATTGATTTATTTTAGGGAGAGAGGGATGAAAGTGGGGGGAGGGGAAGAGGGAAACGGAGAATCTTAAGCAGGTTCCAGGCCCAGTGTGGAGCCTGACATGAGGCTAGATCTCAGGGCCCTGAGATCATGACCGGAGCTGAAATCAAGAATTGTACATTTAACCAACTGGGCTACCCAGGTGCCCTCATCTTAGGATGTTTTAAAATTTCCTTTTGATTTCCTCTTTGACCCAATGATTATTCAAAAATGTGGTTTTTGGTTTCCCTGTATTTTTTAATTTTCCCATTTTCTCATTGATATTAATTCCTAGATTCACTACTTTGTGAACCAGAAAAAAATACATCGACTGATTTCAGCCTTCTTAAATTTGTTGAGACCTGTTTTGTGACTTAGCATATGATCTATTTGAGATTACACTTTAGAAGAATATGTATTCTCCTATTATATGAAAAGTTCTAAACATGTCATTAGGTCTGTTTATCTACAGTGTTTTTCAAGGTGATAATTTATTGGTTTTCTATCTTTATGGTCTATCTATTATTGTAAGTGGGGCATTAAAGTCTGCTATTGTATTGCTGTTAATTAGTCACTTTTGCAATTATGGTTATTAATATTTATGTCAATTTTATATCAAGGTTAAAATAATTTATGCACTACTATTATAGTATTATAATAGTATGTATGGTATAATATATTTCTGTGTTTACTATGTATTTACCTTTACCCTTGAAATTTAAGATTCCACATGCTTTCATGTTGCTGTTTAGCTTGTTACACAATCTGGACTTCAAGTTATATTACAAAACTGTAGCAATCCAAACATCAAGATACTGGTACCAAAATAGACACATAAGTCAATGGAACTAGAATAGAAAACCCAGAAATAAACCCAGCACCATACGGTCAATTAATCTTCAGCAGAGTAGGAAAGAACATTCAATGGAAAAAAGACAGTGTCTTCAACAAATGGTGGGGGAAAATTGACAGCAAAATGAAGACGAATGAAACTGGACCATTTTATTATACCATAAACAAAAATAAATTCAAAATGGATGAGAGAAATAAATATGAGATCTGAAACCATAAAAATTCTAGAGGAGAACATAGTAACCTCTTTGATATCAGCCATTACAATGTCTTTCTAGAGATGTCTCCTGAGGCAAGGGAAACAAAAGCAGAAATAAACTATTGGGACTTAATCAAAATAAAAACCTTCCCTTTAAAAAATTATTTATTTATTCATGAGAAACACAGAGAAAGACAGAGACATAAGCAGAGGGAGAAGCAGGCTCCATGCTGGGAGCCCGTTGTGGGACTGGATCCCAGGATCCCAGGATCATGCCTTGAACCAAAGGCATACGCTCAACCAGTGAGCCACCCTGTTGTCCCAAAATAAAAAGCTTCTGCACAGCAAAGGAAACAGTCAACAAAAGTAAAAGGCAATCTCTGGAATGGGAGAAGATATTTGGAATGGCATATCTAACAAAGGGTTAATATCCAGTATAAAGAACTTATAAAATTCAACACCTCAAAAATAAATAATCTAATAAAAAATGGGCAGGAGGCATGAATACATACTTTTCCAAAGAAGTCATATAGGTGACCAACAGACATGTGTCATGTTTCCTTACATGTCATGACTCACCTCTCTCTTCCTGCTTCCAAAATTCCCTTTGTTTCTGACTTTTAAAAAATGGATTGTAAGGTGTCCCCATATAGTCTTATTTGAGTAGATGCTGGTCAGGAACTTTTAAACTTCACAAAACTGATGTTGATTTTTTTCCCCCACATTTAGGAATTTTTAGCCATTCCTTTTTAAATTGACCTTGCTTCTCTTTCTCTTTCTCTTCTTCTTAGACTCCATTAAATGTTTATTGGTTCTTTTGACAGTATCCCATAAATCCTGCAGGGTTTCTTTATTCCTTTTCATTCATTACTTTTCTCCCTCTCTCTTGATAGTTTCAAATAATTTGTCTTTCATTTAATGTATACTTTCTTCTAACTGATTGAGTCTGTTGTTGAAGCTATCTATTATATTTTTCACTTCAGACATTATATTCTTCAGGTGTAGTGTTTTATTTTATATAATTTCTGCCTCTGTTTAACTTCTAATTTTGTTCATATATCTTTTTTTTCTGATTTTTGTTACAATATCTATCTTTGTTATCTGAGCTGCTTTAAGATAATTATTTTTGAATTCATTGATTTCACCTCTTCCAAATGCCACAAACTGGCCTAGGTAAAAAAAAAAAAAAAAAAAAAAAAAAAGCCTCCTCTCACTGGTAGGCACAAGGATACTAGCTAGATGAGACATTCCATGGCTCTAAGTGACATCCATGTCCAGAAACTTACCAAGAAGTGATTTCTGTGGGATTATAGTACCACTGTCTTAGGAAAGTGTCATGGGTTGCACGGGGGAAACCCCCAATTACAACTATAATTATGGCAGGTGTCTGATCTTATAAAAGTGCTTTGTGGCAAGCACTGATCCCCAAACATGAGATTGCACAGTGGTGTCAGCATGTTGTAGGATCAGAACACAATTGTGCACTTGGTGGTAGATGTCTGCTTGTGGGCTCAGGCATACCCAGTCTCACCAGGGCTATAGGGATACAGCGTCCTCAACTACAGGGTAGAGAGGGGCAGTGCTTGGTAGCTTCAGCTTTAGGAGATATAGGAGGTATAGCTCTGGGCAATGCTAGCAGCTGGAGTCCACATCAGTAAAGACATTGGAGATCATCTTGGTCATAATTATGACTTTTGGGATCTTTTTGGCAAAGGCTATTGAAGGTTCCCTCTCTGTCTCTCCCTTGGGGAACTCAAAGCCAGTAAAATTCCTCACCAGTTTCCCTGGTGTTAGACATGATAAGATATAGGCAGAATATTTTCTATCCATTTTTACGCAGCCATCCTCAACCATTACATTCATCTGGGTAACTGCAACCCCCTAACTACACTCCTGGTTCTCCCAGAACTAATGCTTTGGTAGATAGTTGACTTGATCGTCGTTTTTGTTTGAGAGTGAGGATCTCCTCGTAGGAGATCCTGCCATCTTGCTGAAATCACATCTCTTACTGAAACAACTCTTGCCTACAATAAGCATTCAAGCTATGTTAAAGTGAATCATATTTTTTTACCACAAACTCAGTTTGGAGGAAGTCCTCAACATCTGTGTCTGGGACAATTGCCAATGTCCTGGAGGTCTTTTTTAAGTGTGATCCCAAAAGCTTTCACAAGTGAGGCCTGGATTTATCTATCTTCCCTTTTAATACATATTATTTGAGCTTGTTATGAATCAACAACTTTGTCCATCTTAGCACAATCTTGGATTTTTTTCCTCTTCTATTAATTTATCTTTCAAGGGTAAATATTGTTTTTCTTTTTTTGAGATTTCAGTACGAGCATTTTCATCTTATGTCAGAAATTCAGGTGGTGTGAAGAAGACTAAAGGAAACATTTGTCATTCTTTAGCAATACTGAGTTATGAGATTATTAGTAAATTGGTCATTCTTTAATATATATATATATATATATATATATATATATATATTTTTTTTTTTTTTTTTGTAGAGATATTTCTTTCTTCAGGCCTGGTTTCTAGTATCTCTAATATACTGATTTCAAGAAAGATGTTGATCCCATACAGGATAATTTAAGTAACTATCTATTAACCTTCTTGAACTAAGCATCAAGTCAACTTAATGTTTCTTGGTCTGAACTGGCACATTTAAACAAACGACTGTCTTCTAAAATAAAGGTGACTACCTCCAGATCACATTTCCTTATAGTGGTCACAATTGGTATCTACAAATCTCCTATTCTATTGTTTCTCTCTCTATCAGTGAGACAGACTATGCTTAGACAATTGGCAGAAAATAGCCCATATAAAAGTCACAATCATTTTCAGAATCTGAAGTAACATATTGTAATTATTATTATAATAGCATCTTTATTGATATTCAAATCACTACACCACTATCATCACCAGAAAAGAAACAATCAATTATATTCCTTACAAAAGATTTTGCTTTTTTATGGTTTTCTATTTTATGGTATGCTATTGTTTATAGCACTTTGAAGCTTGAAAATACAATTTCATTGACCATTGATTTTATTCTGTGCTATTTAACAAGCACTGGGATGCATGGAGATTTATAGAACTAACTTCCAATGCAGTATGATTAGAAAATACAAAACGCTGTCATTCTATTGTTTGTCATCAAAAAGTAAAACATAGGTTGGTTTCCTTGTGTTTGTTTCCTAAATTATTTATTGGGTTTCTCCATATTAATTAGTGTTTATTATTTTATAAATTGAGGTTTTAAAAGCAAGTCAAAATAAGCAGGCATACATTTTGATAACCCAACATAGGCATTTAAATGCATCTAGATTAGTGAGCTTCATTATTAATATAACCTCAAATATAGGTTGAATTTAACTTACAAGAAAATGACACACAGATGAATACTTATAAAAACAATGTACTCCAGTCATCAGTGATTTGACAATGTTATTATTTTTTTCACAAACTCACATGTATTTTTAAAGCTTTTTACAACATGTAAATGTGTATAATAAATGCCAGCATTGGGAAGGCTTGCTTAATGTAAGTAAGTAATTATGTTCACTCTTTCTCTATGAATGGCAATACTTCCTGCAACACACAATTTAGAATATATTTTATGCCCTCCACAACTGAATAGTTAAGATTATACAGGATAAAAGAAAATGGCTATAATTAGCTTGTAACTTTACTGCAACAATAGAAAGAAATACCAGAAGTGGGTCTTAAAGTATGTGAACAGGGTTATCCAAAGCCTATATGTGTCCTTGAAGTTTTCTGGATGGATTCTCTAATGGAAACATTTGCTCCAGCATGTGAGAGCTAAAGCATTAATTTATTCCTGAATAAACATAGTGGACATAGATTAGTTTTTCTTCACTGACAATATACAACAAAATAACAAAGATACAAGAATTTAATAATTATTATCAAACTTAAAAAATCAAAGTAGATTCTTCCATTAACAGATTTTAGAAAAGAAAATCAAAGGGACACCTGGGTGGCACAGTGGTTGAACATCAGTCTTAGTCTCAGGGCATGATCCTGGGGTCCTCAGATAGAGTCCCACATCGGGCTCCCTACAGGGAGTCTGCTTCTCCCTCTGCCTATATCTCTGTGTCCCTCATAAATAAATAAGTAAAATCTTAAAAAAAAAAAAAAAGGAAAGGAAACGAAAGGAAATCATATGTGTAAATGAACCGTATAGTAGTTCTGATGCCATATGATGTAGAAAGGCTGAAAGATGAATTGGATACAAGTAAATAAATATAATTTTCTTAAAATTTAATTTTTTAATATAAATAATATTACTTAATCTGATGGCAGACATGATTTACAGGCAATTAGCTGCCAGAATCCAAACAAAACCAGATTTTTATGAAAGAGGAGATATTTGTGAATAAGGAAAATAAAGCTAATGAAAAAGTAAGTCTAGCATAGGAGATCATAATCTGGAGAAAGGTAAAATTTTCTTTTATAATAAATTTATTTTTTATTGGTGTTCAACTTGCCAACATACAGAATAACACCCAGTGCTCATCCTGTCAAGCGCCCCCCTCAGTGCCCATCACCCATTCACCCCCACCCCCCGCCCTCCTCCCCTTCCACCACCCCCAGTTCATTTCCCAGAGTTAGGAGTCTTTATGTTCTGTCTCCCTTTCTGATATTTCCCACACATTTCTTCTCCCTTCCCTTATATTCCCTTTCACTATTATTTATATTCCCCAAATGAATGAGAACATATAATGTTTGTCCTTCTCTGACTGACTTACTTCACTCAGCATAATACCCTCCAGTTTCATCCACTTTGAAGCAAATGGTGGGTATATGTCGTTTCTAATGGCTGAGGAATATTCCATTGTATACATAGACCACATCTTCTTTATCCATTCATCTTTCGATGGACACCGAGGCTCCTTCCACAGTTTGGCTATTGTGGACATTGCTGCTAGAAACATCGGGGTGCAGGTGTCCCGGTGTTTCATTGCATCTGTATCTTTGGGGTAAATCCCCAACAGTGCAATTGCGGGGTCATAGGGCAGGTCTATTTTTAACTCTGAGGAACCTCCACACAGTTTTCCAGAGTGGCTGCACCAGTTCACATTCCCACCAACAGTGCAAGAGGGTTCCCTTTTCTCCTCATCCTCTCCAACATTTGTGGTTTCCTGCCTTGTGAATTTTCCCCATTCTCACTGGTGTGAGGTGGTATCTCACTGTGGTTTGGATTTGTATTTCCCTGATGGCAAGTGATGCAGAGCATTTTCTCATATGCATGTTGGCCATGTCTATGTCTTCCTCTGTGAGATTTCTCTTCATGTCTTTTGCCCATTTCATGATTGGATCATTTGCTTCTTTGCTGTTGAGTTTACTAAGTTCTTTATAGATCTTGGAAACTAGCCCTTTATCTGATATGTCATTTGCAAATATCTTCTCCCATTCTGTAGGTTGTCTTTTAGTTTTGTTGACTGTATCCTTTGCTGTACAGAAGCTTCTTATCTTGATGAAGTCCCAATAGTTCATTTTTGCTTTTGTTTCTTTTGCCTTTGTGGATGTATCTTGCAAGAAGTTACTGTGGCTGAGATCAAAAAGGGTGTTGCCTGTGTTCTCCTCTAGGATATGATGGAATCTTGTCTCACATTTAGATCTTTCATCCATTTTGAGTTTATCTTTGTGTATGGTGAAAGAGAGTGGTCTAGTTTCATTCTTCTGCATGTGGATGTCCAATTTTCCCAGCACCATTTATTGAAGAGACTGTCTTTCTTCCAGTGGATAGTCTTTCCTCCTTTATCGAATATTAGTTGACCATAAAGTTCAGGGTCCACTTCTGGGTTCTCTATTCTGTTCCATTGATCTATGTGTCTGTTTTTGTGCCAGTACCACACTGTCTTGATGACCACAGCTTTGTAGTACAACCTGAAATCTGGCATTGTGATGCCCCCAGATATGGTTTTCTTTTTTAAAATTCCCCTGGCTATTCGGGGTCTTTTCTAAAATTCCACACAAATCTTAAAATAATTTGTTCTTACTCTCTGAAGAAAGTCCATGGTATTTTGATAGGGATTGCATTAAACGTGTACATTGCCCTGGGTAACATTGACATTTTCACAATATTAATTCTGTCAATCCAGGAGCATGGAATATTTTTCCTTCTCTTTGTGTCTTCCTCAATTTCTTTCAGAAGTGTTCTGTAGTTTTTAGGGTATATATCCTTTACCTCTTTGGTTAGGTTTATTCCTAGGTATCTTATGTTTTTTGGGTGCAATTGTAAATGGGATTGACTCTTTAATCTCTCATTCTTCAACCTCATTGTTAGTGTATAGAAATGCCACTGACTTCTCAGCATTGATTTCGTATCCTGCCACGCTGCCAAATTGCTGTATGAGTTCTAGCAACATTGGGGTGGAGGCTTTCGGGCTTTCTATGTAGAGTGTCATGTCATCGGCGAAGAGGGAGAGTTTGACTTCTTCTTTGCCAATTTGAATGCCTTTTATTTCTTTTTGTTGCCTGATTGCTGAGGCTAGGACTTCCAGTACTATGTTGAATAGCAGTGGTGAGAGTGGACATCCCTGTCTTGTTCCTGATCTTAGGGGAAAGGCTCCCAGTGCTTCCCCATTGAGAATGATATTTGCTGTGGGCTTTTCATAGATGGCTTTTAAGATGTCGAGGAATGTTCCCTCTATCCCTACACTCTAAGAGTTTTGATCAGGAATGGATGCTGTATTTTGTCAAATGCTTTCTCTGCATCTAATGAGAGGATCATATGGTTCTTGGTTTTTCTCTTGCTGATATGATGAATCACATTGATTGTTTTACGGGTGTTGAACCAGCCTTGTGTCCCAGGGATAAATCCTACTTGGTCATGGTGAATAATTTTCTTAATGTACTGTTGGATCCGATTGGCTAGTATCTTGTTGAGAATTTTTGCATCCATGTTCATCAGGGATATTGGTCTATAATTCTCCTTTTTGGTGGGGTCTTTGTCTGGTTTTGGAATTAAGGTGATGCTGGCCTCATAGAACTAATTTGGAAGTACTTCATCTCTTTCTATCTTTCCAAACAGCTTTAGTAGAATAGGTATGGTTTCTTCTTTAAACGTTTGATAGAATTCCCCTGGGAAGCCATCTGGCCCTGGACTTTTGTGTCTTGGGAGGTTTTTGATGACTGCTTCAATTTCCTCCCTGGTTATTGGCCTGTTCAGGTTTTCTATTTCTTCCTGTTCCAGTTTTGGTAGTTTGTGGCTTTCCAGGAATGCGTCCATTTCTTCTAGATTGCCTAATTTATTGGCGTATAGCTGTTCATAATAGGTTTTTAAAATCGTTTGTATTTCCTTGGTATTGGTGGTGAACTCTCCTTTCTCATTCATGATTTTATTAATTTAAGTCTTCTCTCTCTTCTCTTTAAAAAGGCTGGCTAATGGTTTATCTATCTTATTAATTCTTTCAAAGAACCAACTCCTGGTTTTGTTGATCTGTTCCACAGTTCTTCTGGTCTCGATTTCGTTGAGTTCTGCTCGAATCTTTATTAACTCTCTTCTTCTCTTGGGTGTAGGATCTATTTGCTGTTTTTTCCCTAGCTCCTTTATGTGTAAGGTTAGCTTTTGTATTTGAGTTCTTTCCAGTTTTTGAATGGATGCTTGTATTGTGATGTATTTCCCCCTTAGGACTGCTTTTGCTGCATCCCAAAGATTTTGAACGGTTGTATCTTCATTCTCATTAGTTTCCATGAATCTTTTTAATTCTTCCTTAATTTCCTGGTTGACCTGAGAAAGGTAAAATTTTTAAAGGACACATATTTAATACTTTATAGAGAAACAAATACTTTATTTCTTAATATTAAAAATTAAATCAGAGTAGACAGCCAAGTTTTACATGATATTATGCATTGAATTGTGTTCTATCAAAATTCACATGTTGAAGTCCAACACCCAGAAGGCCAAAATATAACATTTTACTATACTCATGCTTGCCTGGAATAAGCATCTAAGAGATGAATACCTTGTTATTTAGAATTTAGGTTATTTTAAAGGTGATTAGTTAAACTGAAGTCATTACAATGAGCCCTAATCTAGTATGACTGGTCTCTTTATAAAAAGAGGAAATTTAGTCAAAGACACATACAGAGAAAACTCCATGTGAACAGGAACACAGCCATATACAAGCTAAGGACAGAGGTCTTGAATAGTCTTCCCTCACAGTCCTCAGTATAAACAAACCCTTATAACACCTTGATTTCAGGTATCTGACAGAAATGTGAAATATAAATTTCTATTGTTTATGGAACCTAGTTTATAACAAATCTGTGACAGCCCTAGGCAACTAATATATATGGTATATTCTAATATTCAAATGGTGACTGTACTTACCATTGAATTTCAGACTTAAATAGTAAATTGGAGAGTGGTTTCAACATGTCACACACATGCACACATACACACACACACACACACACACACAGTTGAGAGAGTTTAAGGAATTGGCTCATGTGGAAGATGACAAGTCTAAAATCTGAAGGGCAGACTGGTATCCTGGAAACTCAGGCAAGAGTTGAAGTTGCAGTCTTCAGTGGGTGAAAGTCAGGCAATATTTCTGTGTTATAGTCTGGAGGCTGCATTTTTTCTTCTCTGAGAAACTTGTTTTTGCTCTTAAGACCTTCGATTGATTGGTTGAGGTCTACACATGTTATTGAGAGCGATCTCTTTATTTAAAATCAACTAATTGAAAAGTTAACTATATGTACAAACTACCTTGATAGCAACATCTATACTAATGTTTTATCAAACAACTGGGTGCCATAGTCTAGCCAAGTCATCATTTATCATCGGTCTGCACACAGATTTATGTCCTCCTCTTTAAATGAAATTTCAAGAGGGACGATTACTCAAAATTACCCTCAGGTAGTAAGGAAATATATATAAATAAATACAAATATTTTAAAAATGATTACTGTTGCTCCATGAACTGACTCAGTCCAACTTTTGAAATTTCAATTTATTAGTAAAAATTCCAAATCTCATCTAATGTTAATGTTTATAGGCACCCATTTAAAAATAAAAAAAAAATTACTCTTTATCTCCTTCCTCAATTATCCACTCAAATAATAATATATGGGTTTTTTTAATAGAAACAGTCCAGAAAAAAATCTACACATGATGCTCATTTTTCCTTAAAACAAATGTAAGGGCGAAATGTAGCTTTCAAAAATAGTATATGTAAACTCAAAATTGAAGCAGAAAAAACTTTCCCAACTCATATCTTACTGACCTTTAAAAATGTGAATTACATACAGATGTATTTTTTATGTAATTGTGGATGCAGACAATAGAGCTTCTAGAAGAATATATTCAGAACTTCATGTATAGAGTCAAGAAAATTTTATTCATGATATTGAAAAAGGCAAATATCTTTTTAAAGTTTTTTAAAAATTTGTTTTAGAGAGAGTGCATGCAAGTAGGGTGAGGAGTAGAGGGAGAGGGAGAGAATCTGGAGCAGACTCCCTGCTGAGCATGGAGCCCAAAGTAAGGCTCAATCTCAAGACTCTGAGGTCCTGACCTGAGCCAAAATCAGGAGTCACTCAACTGAATGAGCCACCCAGGTACCCTGGAAATAGGCAAATATATCTTAAACAAGGAACAGAAAGTATATTATAAGAGAAAACCCTGTAATTGGACTGTAAGAAAATCAAACATTTCTTCCAAGGACATTATTTGGAGAGTTTAAGGGAAACCACAGGTTATATTTTAATACATACAAATGGCAAAGGACTAATATAGAGAGTATATAAGAAACTGCAGCAAATAATAATTTATAAAAAAGACAAGCCAAAAGAAAAATCTGACAAATACTTGAATGAGAACTTCAGAAAGATGATTTCCACATAACTATTACTAATGTGAAATGGTACCAAAATTTGTAAGTCATGGAGAAATGGAAAGTAAACTTATGAAACCTCTAGATATACCCCAGATTGCCTCTAAATTATAAAGGCTGATTATGAGGTGTAAGGTAAATTCATGGAGCAACAGAAATATCCATTTTGTTGTGGTGGTGGTTAAAAATAAATATAAACACTTTGGAAAACAGTTTGACAACCTGATAAAACTACATATATGCCTTTTCTATAACTTAGACAGTCCACAAACTATTACAAAAAGTACCTATGTCTACCAGCACATATGACAGAAATGTCGACAACAGCTTTGATAATAGCCAACCAATCATTAGAGGATGCATAAAATTCGCATACTCATTACTAAACTGAAATAAAATTTTAAAAAATACTGAAAAGACAAACAAACTTAGACAGTTAAAAGTATTTACAATTTGATTTCATTAACAGTATATTCGAAACTCGGCAACACTAATTGACTGATAGTAAGACAAATAGCAATACTTGAAGGAAGTTAGGGTGCTGGCGTTGTTAAATTCATCACATATATGTTATTTTAAATTTTTGCTAGTTCATCCAGCTGTGAACTTATGTACTCTTTGAATGGGTTAAACCTATAAGCAATTATATTATAAATGAGACAAATCTGTAAGTATAAAAAGAATAGGAGGAGAGAATAATTTTGGAACCTAGAAAGCAGATGGATAAGTGGTAAATATGAGTGTCATGTACTTATTCCTTATTCAAAGAATCCATTTTAGCAAGATGTACCTGAATTCTCTGAAATTTTCTTGTTCTAGAAAACGCTAGTTAGAAGGATTTTGTGATCAATCATGCAAGAAACAGATAAAAAACTAAGTGGCCTCTCTGGGTTTCTGTAAAGTACACATAGTGTAAAATATTTGACAATGTATTTATAAATACAATAAAACCAAAATGCATCTAATAGCAAATATTCTAAATTATTTAGAGGATGGAAGGGTTCTTCTCTATTTTTTTTTCTTAAAAACACACTTTAACCAATGCTTTCATCCTCACTCTCATAGATATTTCAATTTCTTATTCTTTGGGGACTTCTGTAGTTTTAGATAGCTTCTCACTTTTTTCTTTTTCAATAAGCTATCCTGGGTATTTTATGTAATATATATTATGTATATAATATATAATATAT
The DNA here is from genome assembly GCF_053574225.1 of Canis aureus. Taxonomy (NCBI): domain Eukaryota; kingdom Metazoa; phylum Chordata; class Mammalia; order Carnivora; family Canidae; genus Canis; species Canis aureus. The sequence goes on from NC_135640.1 coordinate 9,212,345, forward strand.
ATATATTAAAGATTTTATTTTATTTTATTATTTATTCATGATAGAGAGAGAGAAAGGCAGAGACACAGGCAGAGGGAGATGCAGGCTCCATGCCAGGAGAGATCCAGAGACCCAGGATCGCGCCCTGGGCCAAAGGCAGGCGCTAAACTGCTAGGCCACCCAGGGATCCCCTATATAATATATTTATTAGTTGTTTTGTCATCTAACTGATAAATTTATCTACCAATGATACATTTTATATCACTTTATTAATAAAAATTTGTGATGTAAGCCAAATTCCTTAAGGTGATTCTGAGTTACATACGTGTTAAGTCTTTGTTCATAGATAATAACATACGTAAAAGGAATTAATTTTAAGGATAAGTTTGCCTAATGAATTAAGCCAATATTTTTTTCCTTGACTCAGTTCCTAGAATAGTATCAGGGTGTAAATTCCAGGTTTTATATCTCATTAGTCCAAGAGTAAAGTCTTAACAGTACTGACATCAGTGGTTTCTAAAATGTTGTAATGGTAAGTAGACCCATCTTAATTCTCTGGTTTGGTTCTGAGTGTCATATATTCTCCTTATTGAGAGTAGAGTGTCATATAAAAGTCATTGATTTAAAGCATACCCTGCATCAGAACATAAACTCATCCTCACAAAATATTATTTCTGAGAAAGCATATGACCTATGACTTTAGGTCTGTTTCCTGGCCATCCATCTACAACTGGTTCTGCTGGTATAAAATGATGTTTACCCTTGCTAAATAGCCATATGTTTGTCTCTATTGATGCTGTGTTCTCATAGCCATCTCCATAATTCTTTGATGTTCTCCCATCCTTTTCCTCATGTTACCTTCTCAGTCATTAGAATAATTGCATTAACCTAGTTTGTCATGATTAACTACCACCACTTGGCTTGTAGTGCTTAAGGAGGCTTTCATCTCCATTCTATGAGCAAATATAAGTTTCATAGTAGTCCATTCTATCATCAGCCTGGTCTACAGGAGACAGCCACCAGTTGACATTTTAGTGATGCTGATGTTCCTTTCAGCAGCACGGTCCTGAGTCCCAAATGCTTCCATAAATGGTGTCTTCTTTGGGAAATCCTGATGAATGTAATCATTTAATGGTCTTCCCAGCCATATAGAGAAAGCCCATTTTCTCAATCTTTTTAGTCCCTCCTGACTGCCTGTAACAACAATTCTGCCATTTTTTATATTGTACGATTGACATTATATTAATTTCAGGTATACTTCATAATGACATGATACTTTTATATTTTACAAAATGATCACCAAAATAAGTCTTAACATTTGTCACCATACATAATTACATTTTTTTTCCTTTTGTGATGAGAAATTTTAGGATCTACTATCTTAACAATTTTCAAATATGCAATACAGTATTAACTATAGTCACTATTATATACATTATATACTCATGACTTATTTGTTTTATAACTAGAACTGTGTAACTTTTCATCACATTCACCAATTTTATATCTCCATCCCCACTCTCTGACTCTGGCAATAATAAATCTGTTCTATGTATCCATGAACTTGTTTTTTTTAGGTTTTGTTGTTTTACATTCCACATATAAGTGAGATCATATGGTATTTGCCTTTCTCTGTCTGATTTATTTCTCTTAGCGTAATGCCCTCAAAATCACCCATGTTGTCACTAATGACAAGATTCTTTTCTTTTTTTAAGGTTGAATAATATTTCCTGTCTGATTTATTTCTCTTAGCATAATGCCCTCAAAGTCAGTTGAAATATATTTTTGAATATATAATATTCATATATATATGAAATTTCATACAGCGATACATCAATGGTCCCTTAGGTTGTTTCCAGATCTTGTATGTTATAAATAATACTGCAATAAAATGGTGTTTCATATATCTTTTCAAATTAATGTTTCATTTTCTTCAGATAAATACCAAGAAGTTAAATTTCTGGATCATATGGTAGTTTTATTTTTAATTCTTTGTGAAATCTTCATACTGTTTTCCAAAGTGGCTGTACCAATTTATATTCTCACCAATAGTGCACTAGCTTTCTCTTTTCTCCACATCCTTACCAATACTTCTTATTTCTTGCCTTTTTGATAATAGCCATTCTAACAGATGTGAAGTGATACAGCATTGTGGTTTTGATTTGCATTTATGTGAAGATTAGTCATGTTAAGCACCTTTTCACATACTGCTGGCCATCTATCTTTGGAAAAAATGTATATTTAAACATTTCCATTTTTAAATAGAATAGTTTGGATTTTGCTATTGAGTTGTATGAATTCTTTATATACTTTGGACGTTAACCTCTTGTCAGATATATAATTTTCAAATAGTTTCTCACATTTGGTATGTTTCTTTTTCATTTGATTGATGGTTTCTTTGCTGTTCAGACACTTCTTTAGTTTGACATAGTCCCACTTGTGTACTTTTGCTTTTGTTGATTTTGGTTTTGTTGTCAGATTCAAAATATCATTACCAAGACTGATGTCAAGAACTTACTGCCTATGTCTTCTAAGAATCTTATGGTTTTAGGCCTTACATTCAAGTCTTTACTGCATTTTGAGTTTATTTCTGTGTACATTGTAAGACAGTGGTCTAGTTTCATTATTTTCCATGTGGCTTCCCAGTTTCCCAACACCTTTGTATATTCTTAGCTCCTTTGTCATAAGTTAACCAGCCATACATACATGAGTTTATTTCAGGGCTATTTTGCTTCTTGGTATATGTGTCTCTTTTAATGCCAGTATCCTACTGTGTCTTCTTTGGGCCTCCCTAAGGATGTAACACTCTAGTGGGTCTTTTGGCAATATACAAAGTGCCAATTTTCTCAACTTTTGGTCCTTTTCATATAACAATTCTGTAATTTTAATTCTGGTCAACTTAGGCCATCCCTTTGGAAACAATCCTAGTAGCCAGTTTATAATATCTCCTGGAGTCCTTACAATATTCATCCTGATATTTTGTCATAATTAAAACAAAATTATGCTCCATCATCCCACTATCTCTTGATCAGCCATTCAAATTTCAATGCTATGCATAATTTTCCAATTCATAATTCCTGCTGGCACATACTGGTTGTATACTTCAGTTCTTTTGGATATAGTATATTTTCTTCCTTATAGACCCAACAGGTCTCCAGCTAAATTATGCTGACACTTAACCCTTAAAAATTAATTTTGAAATGTCTCAGATGCATATTCATTCATGTAACATGGAGGTGACATGGAGATATTAAAAGGAAATAATGGTAATAAAAATAAGTATGTTTAGTGTAGGACTTAAAAATAATAAATTGCTGAGGGCCAGTAGTAGGCAATTAAAAGCCTGAGATAAAAACCAAAGGACTGTGGCACCTGGGTATCTCAGTTGTTGAGCAGTTGCCTTTGGCTCAGGTTGTGATCCTGGGATCCTGGGATCGAGTCCCACATTGGGCTCCCTGCAGGGAGCCTGCTACTCCCTCTGCCTATGTCTCTCCACTCTTTCTGTGTCTCTCACAAATAAATAAAATCTTAAAAAAAAGAAAGACCTATTTATATGCTAACAAAGGAGTTACCATCTTCTGTATCAGAAGACATTGGGGGCCCCTAGGTGGCTCAGTGGTTGAGCATCTGCTTGGGCTCAGGGTGTCATCCTGGCCCCACACTGGGCTCCCCATAGGGAGCCTGCTCCTCCCTCTGCCTAGGTCTCTGCTTCTCTGTGTCTCTAATGAATAAATAAATAAAATCTTTAAAAAAAAAAGAAAGTAGTTTACTTTCTGTATTATACCAAAAAAGGATCCATAGTAGTTTTATTTATTATAATATATTTGATTAGGATCAAAATGTCTGTTTTTAGGCAACTTATTAGCAATATATTCAGGAATACTGACTATTATAAATTACACATTTTCTGGAGACTATGAAATATTTTTTTTTAAAAAAAGATCCTTTACATTCTTTCCTAAATTGCTATTTGATTGTTAAACTTCTTTAGAAACAAGTTAATTAAAATATAAGGAACAAAAATAATATTAATTTTAGAACTCACACAAAGTGAATCTTACAGGAATAACCTAGTGAATAATGCCTTAAACTCTTTTCAATTTCTAATAAAAAAAAAAAAACTAGAAAAATGGATTAAGACTAATTCAGAAAGCAAAACCTTAAAAAATCCAGAACAATGTGCATTGGGAAATGGGAATACTTTAACAGCAGAATTGTTTATGCATAAGTTGGAATCATATTTGTCATTCAGTGGTTTGAGGCTTACAACTTATAGGAGGTTACTCGAGGTCAGAAAATAGAACCATAGTTTGATAATTGTGGTTTTAGAACTTTAGAGCACTTTAAGTGTATTTTAGAGAAGGATGTGAAAGTAATTTTACAAATGTATACTTGCTATATATGCTATTAAATTAAAAACAAGGGTTGGAAAAGAAGATGTAGCATCAGCAGTAACTGAATAAACAACAACAAAAAACTTAGTATCTCACTACAATTAATATTTATTCCCAGAGATCAAAGGGTTATTTCAGATAATTCTGATCTATACTATGTTTTGCCATTCTTGGCTCCAAACTATCTATTGTGTCCAGATTTGGTCTATGTGTCATCATCCTTAGACAAGCTAGCTAGCATGTTCTTTTCATGATGATAATAGAAGTACAAGAGGGCAAATGGAAATAGGTGATACATCATAAGGCTTATGCTCATAATTGGCACACTGTAATTTGTAACTTGTAATTCAATTGGTCTAAGTCAGTCTGTGATGTTCGTTTTATATATCAACTTGGCTGGACTAGGGGATGCCCAATCAGTTAGTAAAATACTATTTCTGGGTATGTCTGTGACAGTGGTCCTGGAAGAAATAAGCAATTTATTCTAAGAAGTGAGTAAAGAGGAGCATCCTCATTAATGCAGGTGAGCATTATTTAAAACAATTATATTTGTTCTTACATGGGCAGTATTAGGATGAAGCTTCTCTGTTTCAGTTGATTCTGATATATAATTAGAGACAAAAATAATCCTAAATCTTAACTATGCCATTCTCAGGAAAATTACTAATAAATCTGAAAAATCCTATAGCCAGTACAGCAATAGATACAGTAATCAGATACCAAAAATTCAAAATCCTTATTTACATTTTGCCAATTTTGTAAATATATATGACATAATCAACATTTATCTTTATAAAAATTTAATTCAATATCTGAAAAATTTGCTCAAAATAAATCTACTTTTGTAGTTACTTGGCAGTTAAGAAAATGCTCAAATTGAATAGTGATCATGAAGGTAAAAAATTAAGACTTTTCACACATATTTGGTAGATATATATTTTTAATTTTGCAAATATAGAGAATTAGAGGAGATTTTGATCAATAGAAACTGGAAGTTTAGGTTAATTTGATACACTCTTACTAAAGAGCAATTTGATAATGTCTTTCTCTTTTTTTAATGTTTCAAGTTTTTATCTAAACCCTAGTAATTAATTAATATATAGTGTAATTTTAGTTTCTGGAGTAGAATTTATTCATCACTTACTAAGTATTGCCCAGTTCTATGAAGAAAAGAAATAAAAATATATACATTTAATAGTTTAAAGTTTACATACAAGATGTAATAGAACATCTATATTCAATTTTAAAGCAATAATTTAAAAATTGAATATGTGGTTAATACAAACCATATATCTTTGAAACCCCTCTGTGCTTTCCACTAATCATATTTTCCTTTGTCACCCAAAGATAACCACTGTCCTGGATTGCTTTTCTTCATAGTTTTACCCAAAAAGTGATACCCACAAATAGCATACTTTTAAAGTTTTACTTTTTTTTTTTTTTTTTTTTTTTTTTAAGATTTTACTCTTCAAATGCATGACAAACCCTGGTAGAATTTTTATTTAAGTGATTTAAAATCTATACAGTTTTGAATATCAAAAATGGTATCATATTTTCTTCTCTTTTATCAGATAGGATACAGTATTTTTTAAGGAATATATGCTTTTATCTGTAATTTAAATTTTATTAACATAAGATTGTAACATCTTATTATCATCTTAATATTAGTATAATCTTTAATGGCAACCCCTTATATTCTTTACATTATATTATTTTTTTAAATAATCAGTCTTACAAGATGTTTACCTTTATTTTTGCCTTTCAAAGAATATTTTGTTCTGTGAATACTCTATTCTGTTTGTCGTCTATTTCATTAACTTCTGCTCTTATGATTATTTTTCCCTATTTACTTTACAGATTTTATTGTTCTTTTTATACTTTCCTGAGATAAATATTTATTTGTTTTCTACCTGTCTTGTTTTCTGATATACACATTGAAAGACATAAATTCTGTACTTCACCTGAATGTCACAATTGTGACATGTAATATTTTTGGTATCAGTTCAAAATTTTTCTGGTGCCAGTGTTTTTTTCCTTTGTCCTATAAGTTATTTTGAATATAGGGATATTTTATAGTGTGTTTTTGTTATTTTTTTTTCTAGAGAAATTGAATTTTGGCCAGAGAACATAACATATATGATCTTTTTTTTTTTTTTTTTTTTTTTTTTTTTTTTTTTTTTTTTTAAGATTTGGTCCATTCTACCACGGTGGGTCCCATATTTGTATTTGTTTACTAAGATGAATTTACTTCTTGAGTTTAAAAAATACATTTAATATATTTTGGAAATAATTCTTTAAATAGTTCTGGAGAGATGTATTTTTTAATCTTATTAATTTTGTCTATTTGTCCATATAGTTTTGTGCACTTTTGTTGTATAAAAATAAGACAGGGTCAGCAGGTGCACACTTATTTAGAAATGCTGTGTCTTCCTGGTCAATTGAAAATGTTATGATTCTGAAGCATCTTCTTATCTTGAATAAAGAATACTGACTAAAGTCTTTTTTTTTTTTTCCGAAATACAGCTACATTTTCTTTATTTTGAGTTTCTTTTGTGTAACTTTTTCAATTTTTTTAAAAAATCATACTATTTGATACCTATTTTTAGATATGTTTCTTGTAAATAACAAAATAGTTTATATCTGGAATTTGCTTTTTTAAAAAATAGTCTTGTAATCTTTATCTTTTAGGTTGAGTATTTAGTCAATTTGTTATTATTATTGCTGATCTGTTGAACTTAAAACTTCTACATTGCACATACTTTCTGCTTTGTCTGCCTGTTCCATTTCTTCTATTAAAATGACTGATTATTCTGTATTTTCTACCATTAACTCAGAAGTCATTTACTTTTTAACTATTTTTCAGTTCGCTCTAAATATTACTATATTTATCCTGAGTAATAAAATCTAGTATTAATTAGCACTTTTTTCCTCTTAACATATTATATAATAAACTAACATTTTAACTATTTTTATTCCCTACTAATATATATGCTATGCTTTTTGGTGTGATTTAATACTAATATATTTCAAGTACATTTGATGTCACTTTTATTTAATAAGTTATCATTTTATTATATTTATCCACATTATTACTACAGTTAATCTTCATTTACTTCATCATTTCCAAGCATCCATTTTGAATTATCCTCTTCCTGCTAGAAGAATGCTCTTAATTTTCCTCTAGTTTTTCCTGTAGTGTATACCTGTCAGTGATAAGTGGTTTTTTAAAATGTCCTTAATTTTTTTTTTCATTTTCCATTATTTTTTCTTTTTTTTATAGTTTCAAGTTTTTATTTAAATTCTAGTTAGTTAGCATACAACATAATATTAGTTGCAGGAGTAGAATTTAGCAATTCTTTACTTACATACAATAGTCAATGCTCATCACAACAAGTGCCCTCCTTAATACCCACCTCTCATTTAACCTATCCCCTTGATTACTTCCCCTCCAACAATCCTGTTTGTTCTCTATAGTTCTCTTAAATGGTTTTACCTCCTTTTTGAATTTTCTTTCCCCTATGTTCATGTTTTGTTTCTTAAATTCCACATATAAGTGAAGTCATGCGATGTATCTCTTATAATTGAAGATAGTTAAACTTTCATCCTAAGCACTGAATATCCTAGAAAATCTCATGAGTAAGGGAGATAATGTACAAAAGTTAGAAAATAAATTTATTTTCATTTAAACATTAGTATAGAGAATAGAAATTTGCTATAGGTAAATTCAAATAGGCAAATTGCTATAGGCTATATTCAAATAGTAACTGGTGTAAAGTTGGAAAGAAAAACTTCAGCATCAAGGAAAATAATCTAAAGATCTATAGTAGTTAAGACAATGAAGAATGGTAGCTGATTGCTAAAGAATTTTTCTCATATATGTATATTCTTTACACTTCAGAATTAAAAATCTTATTTTATTTTGAAATTTCAAATCAATATTTATGGAGACTTGTTTTTAAATCATTTGAATGTTTCATAATATGCATCTGTAATAAACATTTTCATTTCTGATTATTTAGTTTTATGTAATTAAAATATTTAGGTAATAAGAAACATTAGCATTTAGGTAATTAGATAAGTAAAACTACAGTTGTTCCTCATTATTCACAGTCCATATATGTGAATTTGCTTATACACTAAAATTTATTTGCAAACTTCAAATCAGTGCTCCTGGTACTTTAATGGTCATTGCAAACATGTACATAGTAATAAGAAATTTGAGTCACCTGGTTGCACATTCCCATCTGAAGTCAAATAAGAGAACACCTTACCTTCTTGTTTTAGCTCTTATAATGTAAACAATTGTAATGTTTGTGATCTATTTACTGTCATATTTTTACATTTTTCATTTTTTGTTGGTGTTTTTACCATTTAAAATAGCCCCCAAACAGCAGAAGTGCTGTCTGTGTTCCCAAACTCAAGAGGACTATGATGTCCCTTATACAGAAACTATGTGTGTGAGATAAACTTCTTTCAGGCATGAGGTGTTTTTTTTTTTTTTTTTTTTAAGTTTTTATTTATTTGTTTATGAGAGACGCATGGGGGGGGAGGGGCAGAGACACTGGCAGAGGGAGAAGCAGTCTCCATGCAGAGAGCCTGACATGGGACTCGATCCTGGGTCTCCAGGATCACGCCCTGGGCTGAAGGCGGTGCTAAACCGCTGAGCCAACCCGGCAGCCTCTGAGGCATGAGTTACGGTTGTGTGGCCCAAGAGTTTGATACTAATGAATTAACAATAGATGCTAAATAATTGTCTTTAAACAGAAAGCAAACCATAAAACACAATTATGTACAGATCAATTGTTGAAAATCTGAACAGAAGTCTTCAGGAAACTAATTTTCTCTATAGGTAATTCAGTGTTGACAGTGACTTTATAGAACATATTACCACATATAACAGAATCTACTGTAATTCCTTGTTTACAGTGATTTGATCATGTTAATATAATTACATTATTTATATCAGGTCGTGAATTAAATAATCTGAAAGAAATACCACAAATATTTACAAATATTATTTACTGAAAAACATCATTATGCTTATATAATATATATGGTGGCTCTCTATATAAATATATATTTTATTTCTACTTGTATTATAAAAAAATTCAAGGGCCCTGGTAATCAACCAAAAAATCTAAGTTCAATGAGGATATATAGGAAAACATTCAAAAGTAAAAAAGTAACTATGTGTAGGAGATCGATGTATGAAGATTTGATAAGAGATATGGTTTTCAGTATATATTGGAAGAATTCAAGGGAGTTCACTTAATCCTTCTGTGGTGGGCAGATATATTCCTTATAGGATGTCAGAAAAAATAAGGCTGGCTACCCCAATAAGGATGGGAAAATAATAGTAGTTGTTAAATATGAGTTAGAGGAAACATTTGTGTAGAATAATAAGGAAAAGTAATATTCTAAAAGAAATATGAATGATGATAAGATTGTCCAAAAATATAAATGAGAATATTCATAATTATTACATAAGAAAGCCATGATCAAGAAGTCTCTGGCAGAATGTAAAAGTAGTTTGGACAAAATAGCAAAAGAAGGTCTCTAGCATTTCTATTTTTGGATTAAATTCACCACAATACTGTTTGGCTATGCTTATTAAATTGGTAAATAGACTTTGAAATTAAAGAGGAAATGTATATTTGTTAGAAATACTTTAAAAGGTGGTGAAAATGTGAAAAGATTGTAGACTGAAAATAGAAATAAATGGGTATAGACTTATAGCTTTTGTTTAGAATTCACCTTAAAACACTTACTGTTATCACAGACTAAAAACAATTTTCCAATAGTTCAGACAAGTGGTGACGAAGTTTCTCTCTCTGTTGGTCCTTAGAGTGGGAAATTATCATACTCAAGAGAAATGGAAACAGTCTTTTCTACTTGCTGTCTTATGGTTTAGGAACTGCAATTAGGAATTAAACACAAAAAGTGCTGCAGGACTACTGACATCGTTGTATCACTGACAGACGCTTAAAAACCACTATAAAGGTGGCAAAATCATGACAATGAAAAGAATAGAAATATATGAGAAAACTAAACATTGATGAAGAAAAGTTGCTGCAGTAAATTAAAAATAAGATTATTTAAGGAAATTCAAGGCTACATAGGAATAAGATATATTTTATAAATTAAAAAAGAAAAGGGGTGACTATCATCTTAGGTATATTATTAATATAAATAAATTAAAACCAGAAATCAACATTGATTTATGAGAAATATGTATGAGCAAAGAAACTCTTCAATAAATGGGTAAATTGAAATAATGAATTGCAATGGGAATTAGTTTTAAAGTTACAAACTTAAGAAAATGTAAAAAAGAAGATTCAAAGGGCATATTCTGCAAAATTTGATAAAATATTGGTAGCTATAAATAAAGATTAATATATTCTTGTTGCTGTTTGGGAGAAAGAGGGATATACTGGTTAAATAGTACATACAAATGCCAAAATTTTATAGACACTTAACAAAACATTCAAAATATAATCTATATAGTCTAACCATGGAGGCAAAGACAGGAGTAACAAAAACTGTTTCTGTGCTGGGAGAGAGGAGGAAAGAAAGAGGGACATACTAAGGGAGAAAGAGACAACGGAATTCAAAACTTGTTCAGGGTTTGACTGATAAAGGACTTAGTTACCAAATTGTTGACAATGCACATTTTGTACAAATTTTAACTTGATAGATATGTCTCATTTAAATGTAAATTAGTTTAAATTTATATTTTGTAATGTTTTTGTAGAAGTTGCCTGCCTTGATTTGCTACAAATTAACATAGAAAGAGTTTATAGCCAGATTATAAAAGTTGGTCTTTATCTTACCATATTTTGTAATGAATCTAGGGTATATTCTTACTTGTTTGTTTTACTAAACAGAGACCACCCTGGAAATGGTAGTAAGAAATAAAGTTCATAGATTTTTATTTAATGTGGCAATAAAACTGAAAACGGAGCCTGTAAAGTACTATTTATTGCACAGAGTGACAAAGAAATTATAAATAACTATTTTCCAGATGCTTTTGGTCATTATTGTTTCCTTTAGGCCTAAGCAAATATTTCAGATGGATTTGATTAATACTAAAGGGAAAAAAGGAAATTATGAATGTGAAAATGAACAGATTTTTGTTTTTGCTTTCTGTATTTTATATACTTGTATGCTTTTAAATATTTTAAATTTACATTTTAAAATCAATATAATGAAAATTTGTGTGAATCACATAGGTTTTTTGAGAATGAAACAAAAAATTTAAATCTGTCCTCATGGACATTTTAAATAAAATAATTTGACTTATTTTAATTAATTTATTAATTTGCTTAATTACCAAATATATTATTTTCCAAATTTCTTCTGTAAGAATTATTTCTGAATTTAATATCTCATTTATTCTTTAGTAATTTCTTCTATAATTTTGTTTTCAGGGATGTTCTTTTTTCAAATGTTATTTATTGAGATATAATTGACATATGATATTGCATAGGTTTAAAGTATACATTTATATATTGCAATATGATTACTTATCTTAGTGTTAGCTAACACATGATTGCTATTTCTTTTTTGTAGTGAGAAAAATTAAGTTCTGGACTCTTAGGAACTATGAAGTCTATAATATAGTATTTTTGCCCATAATCACTATGTGTATCAGATATTCTTTATATCTTTGAAATTAGTTTTGTTTATATGTTTCAAATAACTTACTTCTTTACCACATTTCAGTATATGTAAATCCTATTTTCCGCTTCAATTTTATTCTGTGGTTTTCTATCATACTGTGTTTTTGGTCTTTTAAATTATAAACTAACTTTGAAAAATATATTTCTGAAATTATATTATATATTAGAGTTAACGTTCCTGCCTTTAGCTCTCATACACAATATTTTGTAAGGCTTAACAGTAACTCCTAGTCATTTGCATGAAACATCAGTTTTTAAAAAGTACAACAGTTGTATTGAGTTTGGATAATGTATTTATTCATTACTAAGCTGTTGTCAATAAAAATCTACCTGTGAAATTGATTTCTTCCACTTTAAATAAAACTGCAATTTTATCAATGGTATTCTTGAGCTGTGGAAATTGAAGAACACTCAGAAATCTTTAGAATAATGTGATCTTCTATATATTCTGTAATATAGTCTCACTGTCTTCAAATTTTTTCCATTTTTGATCATTACCTTGGTTTTCATTAGTAAAAGATAGAATTTTAAACTGTGTTTTTATATTTAATATTCAATTTGTTACAAGTAGCTATTTGTATCTATGGCACTTATGCCTTATTCAGTTATTATTATATTTAAAAAGCTCTCATTACAAGTTTTATGGAGAAATGATTGTCAGTGGATTTCAAATATACATTTATTTTATGTTGTATCTTACAATGATAAAATTTTATAGTTTTTTACTGCATTAATAAAATGTGAACATTCTTTGTTCTGAAAATGGCATAATTCACAGAGATTTTTTTCGGATAATATACTTATTAATTCCTTTAGAGTGAACTTGACTTAATCTTGATGTTTTCTTGTTTTACATTGCTTATAGCATCATAAATATTTCTCACCCCTAAAATATCACTCATAATTTAGTGTCAATATACTCTATCACAAGATGCTAACAGATATAGAAGGAGTCCTATGAAATTTTTGATGAGGATTTATTTTTCACCAGAAAGGAATATGTCTGCTATGTTTGGTAATGATGTATAGGGTGAAAATTTCCATATAGTATTTCAATAATAATAATAATAATAATAATATACTCTGTATCTCAAAACTTTCATGAGAAAATATATTGTTCTTAATAGTTTTTTTTTTTTTTTTTTTTAGTCTACACTACTGCATGGATTCCATGATGTATTTTATCTTATTTATCTTTGTTTCCAGGGCATAGCAACATCCAATTGTTATTGAAATCTCTCATAAATGCACATATAATTTAGAACCTGCTGTAAAATAATGAAAAGGGTATAAGATTATTTTAAATTTTAGATCAAATGAAGTGATAGTAATGAGAATTTTTATTAGCCATATTTTTTTGAGAAGAGGATATTAGAATTAATCCATATACTCATTCAAAGTAGTAGGATGGGGAACGCCTGGATGGCTCGTCGTTAAGTGCCTTTTTTTTTTTTTTTTTTTTTTTATTCATGACACAGAGAGAGAGAGAGAGGGGCAGAGACCCAGGCAGAGGGAGAAGCAGGCTCCCTGCAAGGAGTCCCACGTGGGACTCCGTCCCGGGTCTCTAGGATCACACCCTGGGCGGAAGGCGGCGCTAAACCAATCCGCCACTGGGCCCCAGCCTCTGCCTTTGACTCAGGGAGTGATCCCGGAGTCTCCGAATCGAGTCCCACGTCAGGCTCCCAGCATGGAACCTGCTTCTCCCTCTTTCTAGGTCTCTGCCCCTCTCTCTGTGTGTCTCTCCTGAATAAATAAATAAAATCCTTAAAAGAAATAGTAGGATGAATTATTAATTAATGGCTTTTATTTTTTTAATTTTTTTTTAAGATTTGTTTATTAATGATAGAGAGAGAGAGAGAGAGGCAGAGACACAGGCAGAGGGAAAAGCAGGGTCCATGCAGGGAGCCCGTTGTGGACTCGATCCTGGGACCCCAGGCTGAAGGGAGGTGCCAAACCGCTGAGCCACCCAGGTGTCCCTGTTTACTACTTTGAAACTTAATTATGGATCATGAAATCCTGTGTTTGGAACTGTCCAGATGCTTTTTTTTTTAATTGATATATAATTGGTATATAACATTATATTACTTTTAGGTGTACAGCATCATGATTTGATATTTGTATATATTGTAAAATAATCACCACAATAAGTTCAGTTAACATCCATCACTATATAGTTACAAATTGTTCTTCCTTGTTATGAGAACTTTAAAAATCTCTCAGCAATTTTCAGGTATGCAATATAGTATTAACTACAGTTAGCTGCTATACATTACATCCCCATGACTTACTTATTTTATAACTGAAAGTTTATACCTTTTGACCCACTTCACCCATCTTGTTCACCTCCTGCCCGTCACCTCTGGCAATCAACAATCTGTTTCCTCCATCAATTAACTCATTTTTTATCCCACATAAAAGTGAGATCAGGGCAGCCCGAGTAGTTCAGTGGTTTAGAGCCGCCTTCAGCCCAGGGTGTGATCCTAGAGATCAGGGATCAAGTCCCACATCTGGCTCCCTGCGAGGAGTCTGCTTCTCCCTCTGCCTGTGTCTTTTGCCTCTCTCTGTGGGTGTCTCTCATTAATAAATAAATAAAAATCTTTTTTAAAAAGTGAGATCATACAATATTTGTCTTTTGCTTTCTGACATATTTTACTTAGTAGAAGACTTTCAAGGTCTATCCATGTTGTTGCAAATAGCAACATTTCTTTCTTTTTTATGGCTAAATAATAACACACACACACACACACCACATTTTATCTATTCATCCATTAATAGACACTTAGGTTGTTTTCATAGCTTGGCTATTATAAATGTTGCAATGAACATGGGACTGCATATATCTTTTTGAGTTAGTGTTTTTGTGTTCTTCAGATAAATAGCCAGAAATTGAATTGCTGGATCATATGGTAATTTATTTTTTAATTTTTTTATGAACCTCTAAACTGTGTTCCATAGTGGGTGCATTAGTTGCATTTCCGGCGCAGTGCACAAGGATTCATTTTTCTCCACAACCTCTCCAAAACTTGTAACTTCTCTTTTGGATAGTAGATATTTAGCAAGATCAAGTTGATAATCTCACTGTAGTTTTGATTTACATTTTTATGGTGATTGGTTATGTGAAGTACCTTTTCAAGTACCTCTTTGACATCTGTCTTTTTGGAAAATGTCTATTTGGATCTCCTACTAATATTTAATCAGATTATTTAGGTTTATTTGCTATTGAGATGCATGAGTCTTTATATATTTTGAATATTAACCTCTAAGCAGATATATGATTTGCAAATATTTTAACCCATTCAGTAGGTTGTTTTTTCCTTTTGTTGCTGGTTTTCTTTGCTGAGCAGAAGCTTTTGAGTTTGATGTAGTCCTAATTGTTTTTGCTTTTGTTGCCTTTGCTGTCAATCCAAAAAAATCATTACGAACACTGATGTCAAGTAGCTTACCACCTGTTTTATTCTAGGAGTTTCAGGTTTTTTATTCAACTCTTTAATACATTCTAATGTTTATGTAAGGTTTAAAAGAGTGATCCAATTTCATTTTTTGCATGTGCTGTTCAGTTTTCCCAATATCATCTACTGAAGAAACTATCTTTCCCCTTTGTATACTCTCGGTTCCTATGACCTAAATTAGTTGACCATAAATGCATGGGCTTATTTTGGAGTTCTCTATTATATTCTATTGATTTATGTGTCTATGCCAACACTATACTTTTTTTTTATTACTATAGCTTTGTAATAAAGTTTGAAATCAGGGAGTGAGATACTTCCAGCTTCACCTTTCTCCAGATTGCTTTTGGTATTCAAGGTCTTTTGTGATTCCATAGAAACTTTAGGATAGTTTGTTCTATTTCTGTGCAAAATTCCATAGAAATGTTGACAGAGATTGCATTAAATCTGTATGTTGTTTTGGGTAGTATGACTATTTTTAAAATATCAAATTGTTTCCATTCATGAGCATGGAATATCTGTTTGTGTTTTCTTCAGTATTTTTCATCAGTGTCATCTAGTTTACAGAGTTCATGTCTTTCATCCTCTGGTTACATTTATTCCTAGGTATTTTATTCTTTTTGATGCAATTGGAAAGGGGGATTATTTTCTTAATTTCTTTTTATGAAAGCTCAATATTAGTGTATAGAAATGCAACACATTTTTGTATATTCATTTTGTATCCTGTAGCTTTACTAAATTTATTGATTAGTTCTAATAGTATTTTGTGGAGTTTAAGGATATCTATATATATCTATATAGATATCTGGCAGAGGGGGGAGGAGCAAGACGGCGGAAGAGTAGGGTCCCCAAATCACCTGTCTCCACCAAACTACCTAGAAAACCTTCAAATTATCCTGAAAACCTATTAATTCGGCCTGAGATTTAAAGAGAGACCAGCTGGAATGCTGCAGTGAGAAGAGTTCGCGCTTCTATCAAGGTAGGAAGACGGGGAAAAAGAAATAAAGAAACAAAAGGCCTCCAAGGGGGAGGAGCCCGCGAGGAGCCGGGCTGAGGCCGGGGCGAGTGTCCCCAGGACAGGAGAGCCCCGTCCCGGAGGAGCAGGAGCTGCACCGACCTTCCCGGGGGAAAGGGGCTCGCGGGGAGGTGGAGCAGGACCCAGGAGGGCGGGGATGCCCTCGGGCTCCGGGGACACTGACAGACACCTGCGCCCCGGGAGAGTGCGCCGAGCTCCCTAAGGGCTGCAGCGCGCGGCGGGACCCGGAGCAGCTCGGGGGGCTCGGGGGCGGCTCCGCGGAGGGGGCTGCGGGGGGGAGCAGCTCGGGGGGCTCGGGGGCGGCGGGGCAGAGGGGCCTGCGGGGGGGAGCAGCTCGGGGGGCTCGGGGGCGGCTCCGCGGAGGGGGCTGCGGGGCGGGAGCGCGAATCCAACAGCGCAGGCCCCGGAGCACAGGGCGCCGGGACACAGCCCGGGATCCGGCCTCCCCCGGGGACAGGCAGAGGCCGGGAGGGCCCAGGACAGCGAGGACGCTCCTGCCCCAGCTGAGCAGATCAGCGGCCCCGCCCGGAGCCTCCAGGCCCTGCAGACGGAGAGCCCCGGAGCTACTGCGGGGGCTGACTCCAGGGCTGCAGAGCTGGCCCCGCCACTGCGGTTGTTCCTCCTGCGGCCTCACGGGGTGAACAACCCCACTGAGCCCTGCACCAGGCAGGGGCAGAGCAGCTCCCCCAAGTGCAAACACCTCAAAATCAGCACAACAGGCCCCTCCCCCAGAAGACCAGCTGGACGGACTGACAACTTCCAAGGGAAGCCAAGGGACTTTACACAGAATCAGAAGATACTCCCCCGTGGTTCTTTTTTTGTTTTGTTTTGTTTTGTTTTGCTTTTTGATTTATTTCCTTCCCCCACCCCCTTTTTTCTCCTTTCTTTTTCTTTCTCTTTTTCTTCTTTTTTTTTCTTTTCGTTTTTTTTCTTCCCTTTTTTTCTCTTTCTCTTTTCTTTCCTTCTTTCTCTCCTCTCTTTTTCTCTTTTTCCCAATACAACTTCCTTTTGGCCACTTTGCACTGAGCGAAATGACTAGAAGGAAAACCTCACCTCAAAAGAAAGAATCAGAAACAGTCCTCTCTCCCACAGAGTTACAAAATATGGATTATAATTCAATGTCAGAAAGCCAATTCAGAGCACTATTATACAGCTACTAGTGGCTCTAGAAAAAAGTATAAAGGACTCAAGAGACTTCATGACTACAGAATTTAGATCCAATCAGGCAGAAATTAAAAATCAATTGAATGAGATGCAATCCAAACTACAAGTCCTAAAGATGAGGGTTAACGAGGTGGAAGAACGAGTGAGTGACATAGAAGACAAGTTGATAGCAAAGAGGGAAACTGAGGAAAAAAGAGACAAACAATTAAAAGACCATGAAGATAGATTAAGGGAAATAAACGACAGCCTGAGAAAGAAAAACCTACGTTTAATTGGAGTTCCCGAGGGCGCCGAAAGGGACAGAGGGCCAGAATATGTATTTGAACAAATTCTAGCTGGAAACTTTCCTAATCTGGGAAGGGAAACAGGCATTCAGATCCAGGAAATAGAGAGATCCCCCCCTAAAATCAATAAAAATCGTTCAACACCTCGACATTTAGTAGTTAAGCCTGCAAATTCCAAAGATAAAGAGAAGATCCTTAAAGCAGCAAGAGACAAGAAATCCCTGACTCTTTTGAGGAGGAGTATTAGGGTAACAGCAGACCTCTCCACAGAGACCTGGCAGGCCAGAAAGGGCTGGCAGGATATATTCAGGGTCCTAAATGAGAAGAACATGCAACCAAGAATACTTTATCCAGCAAGGCTCTCATTCAAAATGGAAGGAGAGATAAAGAGCTTCCAAGACAGGCAGCAACTAAAAGAATACGTGACCTCCAAACCAGCTCTGCAAGAAATTTTAAGGGGGACTCTTAAAATTCCCCTTTAAGAAGAAGTTCTGTGGAACAGTCCACAAAAACAAGGACTGAATAGATATCATGATGACACTAAACTCATATCTCTCAATAGTAACTCTGAATGTGAACGGGCTTAATGACCCCATCAAAAGGCGCAGGGTTTCAGACTGGATAAAAAAGCAGGACCCATCTATTTGCTGTCTACAAGAGACTCATTTTAGACAGAAGGACACCTACAGCCTGAAAATAAAAGGTTGGAGAACCATTTACCATTCGAATGGTCCTCAAAAGAAAGCAGGGGTAGCCATCCTTACATCAGATAAACTAAAATTCACCCTTAAGACTGTAGTGAGAGATGAAGAGGGACACTATCTCATACTTAAAGGATCTATCCAACAAGAGGACTTAACAATCCTCAATATATATGCCCCGAATGTGGGAGCTGCCAAATATATAAATCAATTAATAACCAAAGTGAAGAAATACTTAGATAATAATACACTTATACTTGGTGACTTCAATGTAGCTCTTTCTATACTCGATAGGTCTTCTAAGCACAACATCTCCAAAGAAACGAGAGCTTTAAATGATACACTGGACCAGATGGATTTCACAGAAATCTACAGAACTTTACATCCAAACTCAACTGAATACACATTCTTCTCAAGTGCACATGGAACTTTCTCCAGAATAGACCACATACTGGGTCACAAATCGGGTCTGAACCAATACCAAAAGATTGGGATCGTCCCCTGCATATTCTCAGACCATAATGCCTTGAAATTAGAACAATCACAACAAGAAGTTTGGAAGGACCTCAAACACGTGGAGGTTAAGGACCATCCTGCTAAAAGATAAAAGGGTCAACCAGGAAATTAAGGAAGAATTAAAAAGATTCATGGAAACTAATGAGAATGAAGATAAAACCGTTCAAAATTTTGGGATGCAGCAAAAGCAGTCCTAAGGGGGAAATACATCACAATACAAGCATCCATTCAAAAACTGGAAAGAACTCAAATACAAAAGCTAACCTTACACATAAAGGAGCTAGAGAAAAAACAGCAAATAGATCCTACGCCCAAGAGAAGAAGGGAGTTAATAAAGATTCGAGCAAAACTCAACGAAATCAAGACCAGAAGAACTGTGGAACAGATCAACAGAACCAGGAGTTGGTTCTTTGAAAGAATTAATAAGATAGATAAACCATTAGCCAGCCTTATTAAAAAGAAGAGAGAGAAGACTCAAATTAATAAAATCATGAATGAGAAAGGAGAGATCACTACCAACACCAAGGAAATACAAACGATTTTAAAAACATATTATGAACAGCTATACGCCAATAAATTAGGCAATCTAGAAGAAATGGACGCATTCCTGGAAAGCCACAAACTACCAAAACTGGAACAGGAAGAAATAGAAAACCTGAACAGGCCAATAACCAGGGAGGAAATTGAAGCAGTCATCAAAAACCTCCCAAGACACAAGAGTCCAGGGCCAGATGGCTTCCCTGGGGAATTCTATCAAACGTTTAAAGAAGAAACCATACCTATTCTCCTAAAGCTGTTTGGAAAGATAGAAAGAGATGGAGTACTTCCAAATTCGTTCTATGAGGCCAGCATCACCTTAATTCCAAAACCAGACAAAGACCCCACCAAAAAGGAGAATTACAGACCAATATCCCTGATGAACATGGATGCAAAAATTCTCAACAAGATATTGGCCAATAGGATCCAACAGTACATTAAGAAAATTATTCACCATGACCAAGTAGGATTTATCCCTGGGACACAAGGCTGGTTCAACACCCGTAAAACAATCAATGTGATTCATCATATCAGCAAGAGAAAAACCAAGAACCATATGATCCTCTCATTGGATGCAGAGAAAGCATTTGACAAAATACAGCATCCATTCCTGATCAAAACTCTTCAGAGTGTAGGGATAGAGGGAACATTCCTCGACATCTTAAAAGCCATCTATGAAAAGCCCACAGCAAATATCATTCTCAATGGGGAAGCACTGGGAGCCTTTCCCCTAAGATCAGGAACAAGACAGGGATGTCCACTCTCACCACTGCTATTCAACATAGTACTGGAAGTCCTAGTCTCAGCAATCAGACAACAAAAAGACATTAAAGGCATTCAAATTGGCAAAGAAGAAGTCAAACTCTCCCTCTTCGCCGATGACATGATACTCTACATAGAAAACCCAAAAGTCTCCACCCCAAGATTGCTAGAACTCATACAGCAATTCGGTAGCGTGGCAGGATACAAAATCAATGCCCAGAAGTCAGTGGCATTTCTATACACTAACTATGAGGTTGAAGAAAGAGAGATTAAGGAGTCAATCCCATTTACAATTGCACCCAAAAGCATAAGATACCTAGGAATAAACCTAACCAAAGATGTAAAGGATCTCTACCCTCAAAACTATAGAACACTTCTGAAAGAAATTGAGGAAGACACAAAGAGATGGAAAAATATTCCATGCTCATGGATTGGCAGAATTAATATTGTGAAAATGTCAATGTTACCCAGGGCAATATACACGTTTAATGCAATCCCTATCAAAATACCATGGACTTTCTTCAGAGAGTTAGAACAAATTATTTTAAGATTTGTGTGGAATCAGAAAAGACCCCGAATAGCCAGGGGAATTTTAAAAAAGAAAACCATATCTGGGGGCATCACAATGCCAGATTTCAGGTTGTACTACAAAGCTGTGGTCATCAAGACAGTGTGGTACTGGCACAAAAACAGACACATAGATCAGTGGAACAGAATAGAAAATCCAGAAGTGGACCCTGAACTTTATGGTCAACTAATGTTCGATAAAGGAGGAAAGACTATCCATTGGAAGAAAGACAATCTCTTCAATAAATGGTGCTGGGAAAATTGGACATCCACATGCAGAAGAATGAAACTAGACCACTCTCTTTCACCATACACAAAGATAAACTCAAAATGGATGAAAGATCTAAATGTGGGACAAGATTCCATCAAAATCCTAGAGAAGAACACAGGCAACACCCTTTTTGAACTCGGCCATAGTAACTTCTTGCAAGATACATCCACGAAGGCAAAAGAAACAAAAGCAAAAATGAACTATTGGGACTTCATCAAGATAATAAGCTTTTGCACAGCAAAGGATACAGTCAACAAAACTAAAAGACAACCTACAGAATGGGAGAAGATAGTTGCAAATGACGTATCAGATAAAGGGCTAGTTTCCAAGATCTATAAAGAACTTATTAAACTCAACACCCAAGAAACAAACAATCCAATCATGAAATGGGCAAAAGACATGAACAGAAATCTCACAGAGGAAGACATAGACATGGCCAACATGCACCTGAGAAAATGCTCTGCATCACTTGCCATCAGGGAAATACAAATCAAAACCACAATTAGATACCACCTCACACCAGTGAGAATGGGGAAAAGTAACAAGGCAGGAAACAACAAATGTTCGAGAGGATGCGGAGAAAAGGGAACCCTCTTACACTGTTGGTGGGAATGTGAACTGGTGCAGCCACTCTGGAAAACTGTGTGGAGGTTCTTCAAAGAGTTAAAAATAGACCTGCCCTACGACCCAGCAATTGCACTGCTGGGGATTGACCCCAAAGATTCAGATGCAATGAAACGCCGGGACACCTGCACCCCGATGTTTATAGCAGCAATGGCCACAATAGCCAAACTGTGGAAGGAGCCTCGGTGTCCATCGAAAGATGAATGGATAAAGAAGATGTGGTTTATGTATACAATGGAATATTACTCAGCTATTAGAAATGACAAATACCCACCATTTGCTTCAACGTGGATGGAACTGGAGGGTATTATGCTGAGTGAAGTAAGTCAGTCGGAGAAGGACAAACATTATATGTTCTCATTCATTTGGGGAATATAAATAATAGTGAAAGGGAATAGAAGGGAAGGGAGAAGAAATGTGTGGGAAATATCAGAAAGGGAGACAGAACGTAAAGACTCCTAACTCTGGGAAACGAACTAGGGGTGGTAGAAGGTGAGGAGGGCGGGGGGTGGGAGTGAATGGGTGACGGGCACTGGGGGTTATTCTGTATGTTAGTAAATTGAACACCAATAAAAAATAAATTGAAAAAAAAGATATCTGGCATATATACATAGATAGATAGATAGATGATAGATAGATAGATAGATAGAGTCCCATTACTTACAAGTGGCGAGTTTTACTTCTTTCTTTTCAATTTGGATGAATTTTTAAGATTATTTATTCATTTATTTATTTTGAGAGAGAGAGAGCAGGTGAGGGAGGGACAGAGGGAGAGAGAGAGAGAGAGGGAGAAACTTAAGCAGCCTTCATATCCAGGGCAGAGCTCAATACAGGACTCTCACAACCTGAGATCTCACAACCCTGAGATCATGACCCTGAGATCACGAACTTAGCTGAAATCAAGAATAATGCACTTAACTGACTGGGTCACCAAGGTGCCTTCAATTTGGGTAAATTTCATTAATTTTTCCTGCAGAATTGCTCTTGGTTAGTGAGTATCCTTGTCTTATCCCTGATCATTAAAAAGTTTTAGCATTTCACCACTAAGTATGATGTTATGTAGGCTTGCCATGTGTTGCTGTTATTGTGTTAGAGTTCATTTCCTCTACAGTAACTTGATTGAGAGGTTGTGCTTGTTTTGTATAAATCAATGTTGAGTTTTTTGCATATATCAAAAATTATATGATTTTTATTCTTCATTTTGTTAATATGATGTATAATGTTAATCAATTTGTGGATTTTGAATTATCATTTTTGCATTCCTGAAACAAATCTCACTTGATCATGATCTATGATTCTTTTAATGTATTGTTGAATTCAGTAAGCTACTATTTTGTTGAGGATTTCTGTGTCTTTGTTTATTAGGTTATATCGGCCTGTAATTGCTTTCTTGTCTGGTTTTAGAATCAAGGTAGTGCTGGCCTCATAAAATGAGTTTCTTCTTACATATTTTGGAAGAGTTTGAGAAGAATTTATGTTAACTATATTTTTGAAAGAATTCACCAGTGAAGCAGTCTAGTCCTGGACTTATGTTTGTTGGTAGGTTTGATTATGGATTCAATCTTACTAGTAATTGGTCTGTTCAGATTTCTGTTTCTTCATGATTCAATCTTAGAAGGTTATATATTTCTAGGAACTTATTAATTCCTTCTAGGAAATTTGTTGGAATTTCTCATAGTAGTAGTCTCTTATGATCCTTGGTTTTTCTGTGCTATGAACTGTAACATCTTCTTTTTAATTTTTGATTTTATTTGAAATTTATCTATGTATCTATTATCTATCTACCTATATATCTATCACCTCTCCTCTATCTCTCTCCTTTGTGAGTCAAGTTAAAGATTTTTCAGTTGTTGTTGTTGTTGCCTTTCCAAAGAACCAACTCTTAGTTTCATTGATCTTATTAATTGTCTGTTTAGTCTCTATTTCTATTCTGATCTTTGTTATTTTCTTTACTAACTTTGGAGTTTGTTATTTTTTCTAGTTTTAGGTATAAAGTTAGGTTGTTTATTTGGGATTTTCCTTGTTTTGTGAGATAGGCTTTTGTTGCTATGAATGTGACCCATTTCCATTTTTATGTGTCGAGGTATTTTTTGATTTCTCTCTTGATCTCTCCTTTGACCCACTGGTTGTTCATTAACATTAACATGTTGTCTAATACTACATATTTGTTAATTATCCAGTGTATTTTTTGTGATTTATTTCTAATTTTATACTTTTGTGGCTGGAAAAGATGCTTGAAATGATTTCAATTTTATAAAATGTATTAAGTCTGTATTAAGTCTTGTTTTGAGGTTTAAAATATGATTTATCCTAAGGGTACCTGGGTAGCTGAGTCAGTTAATTATCTGAACTTGATTTCAACCCAGATTATGATCTCGGGATTGTGAGATTGAGCCCTGTGTCAGGCTCTGTGCTGGCCATAGAGCCTGCTTAAGATTCTCTCTCAACCTCTTCCTTTGCCCTAACCCTGCTCATGCTCTCTCTCTCTCTCTCTCTCTCTCTCAAAAATAAATAAATAACATATAAATAAAATCTGATTGATCCTAGAGAATGTTCTATATGCACTTGAGAAGAATATGTATTCAACGGCTCCTGGATGGAATGTTCTGTGTATATCTCTCAAGTCTGTCTGGTCTAACATGTTATTTTAGGCCAATATTCCTTTATTGATTTTCTATCTGGATGATCTATTCTTTAATGAAAGTAGGATGTTAAAGCTCTGTACCATTACTGTATTGCTTATTTCTCTCTATAGGGTTTGTTAATATTAATTTTATATATTTACATGCTTCTATGTTAAGGCCATAAATATTTACAACTATGCTTCTTATTTGATTGACGTTTTTAACATTATGTAATGTCCTTTGTCTCTTGTTACAGTCTCTATTTTAAAGTTTATTTTGTCTGATACAAATATAATTCTATTTTTATTTTATTTTATTTTATTATTTTATAAGATTTCATTTATTTATTCATGAGAGACACATAGAGAGAGAGAGAAGCAGAGACAGAAGCAGGCTCCATGCAGGGAGCCTGACATGGGCCTTGATCCCGGGTCTCCAGGATCACACCCTGGGCTGAAGGCAGCACTAAACTGCTGAGCCACTGGGGCTGCCCTAATTCTACTTTTAAAATCTATTTTGTCTGCTGTGACTTTGGCCACTTGGGCCAAGGCTCCTGAACAAGCAAAAGAAGCATCTTTTACAGAAAGACCAGTCATGCATTTTAGTCTCTCCATAAAGTACTAGAGGCAGAACCTATTTCTGATTGTTTCAGTTCCATGAGAAGCAGGAATGCAAGATACTCTCTCACCAGAGCCAGGTAATCAGGAGGTATTCCCTGGGCAGCAGCTACAAAACCATGTCACCAGATTAAAAAACAAACAAACAAAAAAAAATCAGGGTTCTAGTAAAAGCTCCCCTTCAGGAGATACGGACACTCCAAT
This sequence comes from Canis aureus, assembly GCF_053574225.1. Classification (NCBI taxonomy): domain Eukaryota; kingdom Metazoa; phylum Chordata; class Mammalia; order Carnivora; family Canidae; genus Canis; species Canis aureus. The sequence continues at coordinate 9,237,750 of NC_135640.1, forward strand.
ATGGCAAAAGAAGAGTTTAAAGATAACACCCAGCCTCTGTTGTCTCTGGAAAGGGTTACAGTTAGCCAGTAGATGTGTTTTAATTAGAAGCCTGTCCCTTAGGCTGCAGCTATAAAGATAAGCTAATAGGCCTCTTCCAGAAAGACAGTTGCCTGTTCCAGTGTCCTGGGGTTATAGCCACTTAAGAACTTTTTCCACTGGTTTCCAGTTTTGCAAGGCCCTTGAGTATAAGCCCCATGCTTATACTGGCCACTAGAGCCAGATAATCTAGAAGTGTCCCTTTGGGTAGCAGTCCCAAAATTGGTACTGGAGGAGATACAAGCTTCTTTCTAGGAGATACCACTGAGCAGTGAGGTAGAGGGAGATCACAACGACGGTACCTCTTGGCTAAAGTGTACCCCAGGAGACTCTTAGGTGTATGTTAAATATGATGCCTGTTCCTCAAGTAAAAGCTTTAAGGTAAGAAATACAGTCTGGGTGCCTCTTAATCTGTTGCCTCTGCACTGGTCCCTGGGGTATATGAATCTGAACATGAAAGCCCTTAAGAGCTAGTTTCAAATTTGCTATAGTCTTGTAGGTCTGGTGTATGTGACTTCCATTGGTTTTCAAAACTAGATGCTTTGGTGCAAATTTTAAAATTTAAGGTGCTAGATATGGGTTTCAAACTCTTTGCTCTTCAGAACAAAGCTCCAGGTTTTGAATTCTCTCTCAATTATTACTGTGCTGGGGTGGGGTTTATAATAAGATTGTGTCTCAGTGTCTCCTACTTCTTTCTTTTTTTTTTTTTTTCTCCTACTTCTTTCAATGTGGGTTTGTTTGTTTGTTGTTGTTGTTGTTCTCTCAATTACCTGGCATGTAGGAGTTGCGGAGGTAGTTTTTAGGGTTTTTTGTTGTTGTTGTTTGTTTGTTTTTTCAAAGTAAATTGTTTCATATGTTGTGTCCTCCAAAAATTAAAATCTGGAAGCCTAATCCCCAGTGTTCTGATATTTGAAGATGGGACCTCTAGGAGGTAATTAGGTCATGGAGCTTTTATGCTGAAATTAGTGATTTTATAAAAAGAGACATGAGAGAGTTTGGCTCCCCTCTCTTTGTGCTCTGTTGTGAGAGGTTATAGAAAGAAGATGGCCAAATTCTTTTTCCAGAAACCAACCATGTCTGTACCCTGATCTCACATTTTTCAGTATCAAGAACTGTGAGAATTTCTGTTGTTAAGTCATCCAGTCCATGGTAGTTTTTTTATAGAAGCCCAAACTGATTAAGAATTTACATTACTATTCCTTTATTAATGGATACCAAGTTCCTACTGTATGTTATAAGATTGCTATAAGATTCTGGAAATAAAATGTTAGAAAACCAATGGGAATAAAACCAAACATCCCAGTAATTAAACTAAACAAAACAAAACAGAAACCCCCCAAATACCACCAACAACTCTGCAAAATCAAACTATGATCTCTTTCTTTAAGAGACTTGTAATTTATTGGCAGAAATAAACACTGAAAAAATAATCATAATTATTGATTGGCTCAAACACTGAGCCACCCAGGTATCCCTGTAAGTCTTAAGTATAGAGATGAATGAGTTTTTAAATATGTAAAAATTTCTGTTATCATATCAACACTTACATTACAGAATATTTCTATCTTCCTTTTAGAAAAGTAGGTCTAGGTCCACTTATAGCCTGACTGGCTCAGTTGGTAGAACATGTGACCCTTGATCACAAGGTTGTAAGTTCAAGCCCCATGGTGGGTGTAGAGATGACTTAAAAATACAGAAGTGGGTCCATTCTCCTCTTGGTGGACATTTGAATTGTTTCTAGTGATGATTATTTTAAATAAATCTTTACAGAACATACTCAAATAAGTGGTTTTTATAGACATAGGTACACATTCCTCTTATAAAAACAGAATTCTGGAGCCATAAAGAAAGTATATGGTTACTTATATCAAACATCAAATATTTTTTTCCCATTTAATTGTACAATTTTACATCTTCACTAATAATAAATGAAAGTTCAGTCACTGTACATTCTCAATAATATATTGTATTTCAAGGGCCCCTAGATTGCTCAGTGGTTGAGCATCTTCCTCTGGCTCAGGTCTTGATCCCAGGTCCTGGGATTGAGTCCTGCATCAGGTTCCCTGCGGGAAGCCTGCTTCTCCCTCTGCCTATGTCACTGCCTCTCTCTGTGTGTCTCTCATGAGTAAACAAATAAAATCTTAAATATAATTTATATATATATTATATATATAATTTCAGTATACTTAGTTTTAGTCATTGTGATAGATATATAAAAATATTCCACTATGGTTTTAATTTGAATTGATAAAAATAGTAACTTTTCCTATGTTTATTGCCAACTTAGATACATATTTTTGAAGTACCTATTCACATAATTTCTCCATTTTTGGTTATTTTACTTTTTTTCTTATAGGATATTAAGAGTTATAATATTATAACTTTGAGTCATTTTTCAGATTTGTGAAACCTAAGTAACATCTCCTAGTTTGTGACTTGACTTAATGACTTACTGAGGTCTTTTTTAATAGGTTAACATAACCTTTGAAGTTTTAAGTTCTTAATTTTCTTTTTTTTTTTTTAAGATTTTATTTATTTGAGAGACACACACAGAGAGAGGCAGAGACACATTTGAGGAAGAAGCATGCGCCACACAAGGAGCCCAACGTGGGACTTAATCCTGGGACTCTAGGTTCACACCTGGGGCCGAAGGCAGGTGGTAAAACGCTGAGCCACCAAGGGATCTCCAAAGTTCTTAATTTTCGAGTAGTCTGAGGCATCTTTTTATTTTCTTTTATAGTTGCTTGTTATTGATAAGTATTTATCGAACATCAGGTAGTCTATCTTTTTAAAATATTTTGATATATAATCCACTTCATTTTTTCTATGGTGTGAGGTAATAAAGTTTTTTTTTCCTATATATATTGACATCCGGTTACTCCAGCACTGTATATTAAAGGATACATTTTTCTTATCCAGTGTATCTCCCCCTCTGCTGAGGATTTCTTTTTTTATTTGTTTGTTTAAATCACAACTAGTCATTATATTTTATCACATTTTTATCATTATCTTAAGGTGGTAAATTGTGTTGATTGATTTAACTTTGTCCTTGTATTCTTTGCATACACTTTTTTTTTGGTCATGAATTTTTAGGCATTTTATGCATTTTTATTCAATGTACTAAAACATTTAAAACATTTTATTTATGAGGAATACTGAATATAATATTTATTTTATATCTTTTGGGCAAATCCCCAACAGTGCAATTGCTGGGTCTAGGGCAGGTCTATTTTTAACTATTTGAGGAACCTCCACAGTTTTCCAGAGTGGCTGCACCAGTTCACATTCCCACCAACAGTGCAAGAGGGTTCCCTTTTCTCCGCATCCTCTCCAACATTTGTGGTTTCCTGCCTTGTTAATTTTCCCCATTCTCATTGGTGTGAGGTGGGATCTATTGTGGTTTTGATTTGTATTTCCCTGATGGCAAGTGATGCAGAGCATTTTCGCATGTGCGTGTTGGCCATGTCTATGTCTTCCTCTGTGTTACCCCAAAGATTCAGATGCAATGAAACGCCGGGACACCTGCACCCCGATGTTTATAGCAGCAATGGCCACGATAGCCAAACTGTGGAAGGAGCCTCGGTGTCCATCGAAAGATGAATGGATAAAGAAGATGTGGTTTATGTATACAATGGAATATTACTCAGCCTTTAGAAATGACAAATACCCACCATTTGCTTCGACATGGATGGAACTGGAGGGTATTATGCTGAATAAAATAAGTCAGTCGGAGAAGGACAAACATTATATGTTCTCATTCATTTGGGGAATATAAATAATAGTGAAAGGGAATATAAGGGAAGGGAGAAGAAATGTGTGGGAAATATCAGAAAGGGAGACAGAACATAAAGACTCCTAACTCTGGGAAATGGACTGGGGGAAGGGTGGAAGGGGAGGAGGGCGGGGGGTGGGGGTGAGTGGGTGACGGGCACTGAGGGGGGCAGTTGACGAGATGAGCACTGGGTGTTATTTCTGTATGTTGGTAAATTGAACACCAATAAAAAATAAATTTATTATTAAAAATAATAATAATATTTATTCTAATATCCTTTAAGAATCTATTATTAGGGTTATTATCTGAAACATGTGCTAAATGGATAGTGTGCTTTTTGGCTCAGCTGAGTCCTACAAACTTTGCTGCTTTATTTTTATAATCATTCAGTTCAAATATTTTCTTATTTTCTTATTTTTATTTTGATAGTTTGCCCTGTGAGTTATTTTGAAGTATATGATTTAATTTTTAAATATTTGGGTATTTTGGGCTTGTGTTTTATTTCTAGTTTTTATTTTGTTGAAGTAAGATAGCAAACTCTGTGTGATTTTAACCTTTTGAAATTTGTTAAAATTCTTTCTTCTTTCTTTCTTTCTCTTTCTTTCTTTCTTTCTTTCTTTCTTTCTTTCTTTCTTTCTTTCTTTCTTCTTTCTTTCTTTCTTTCTTTCTTTTCTTTTCTTTTCTTTTCTTTTCTTTTTTCTTTTCTTTTTCTTTTTCTTTTTCTTTTTCTTTTTCTTTTTCTTTTTCTTTTCTTTCATAACCCCACTTAACATGAGGCTTGAACTCATATCCTAAGATCAAGAGACGCGTTCTACTGACTGAGCCAGCCAGGTACCCGCTATAAAATTGGTTCTGCTGCACATTATGGTCTTCTTGGGTGTATTTTTAATTTGTATTGGAGAATACTTTCTATTATTCAGTTATTTCAGTGTTCTATAAAAAACAATTAGGATACATTCTAAGACTGTTAATGATGCAGTTCACTGTAGCATAGAATACACATAGGGAAAAGACAGAAATCAATGAATCCTCATCATCCCTCTGGGGCTAAAGAAATTAATTTTAGAAATAGAAAACTTTGCATCTTTTTAAAGTAACTTTTCAATTTATAGTTTTCTCAGTCAGGATCCTATTATTTTGAAATATCCTTATTCTCATGAAGATGAATTTTATATCATAACTGTTAATGTTAGTCAAACGATTACCACCTAAGGCATATTTGATCTCACTGGCTTTGTATTGGTTGTGTCCCATAGTCTTCATCTCAATCTCATCCTCATCTCAGTATTTACGGCCATTGTTTATTACCACAATCTTTTCATGATAACATCCATATGGCTGCTGCAATTTGGAGAGTATTTACTGGCATGTAGAGATTTAAGTGGAGAAATTTGTGCTAACTGCAGTGTCATTGAAATACACAATATCTTCCTTTTACATTCAATGCAAGAAACCAATGAAAGTTGTTTTTTTCTAAAGTAAATAAAAAGAAACAAAAATATGGTTCATATTTTTTTCAAGACAATAAAAGAGAAATTAGAGTTGGATAAATTAAAATTTTGTTTTAACATACTCTTGGAATATTGTAAAATACTGTATTAGAGCCTACTATCAAATGCTAAAATGTCTGTGGGTTTAACAAACTTGATTGGTATTTTGATTATATGCATTATTTTACAATCAGATGTCCCTTTATTTACATAAATATTCACCATTGTAATCCCTATGTGACAGTACAAAAGCACTCATTCACTTGTATGCTTATTAAGTACTTTACTATATGCTTACTATCATGATAGGCACAAAATTTATTACCAGTTTTCTTGACTTATACCCTGGAAAGATAAATTATATTCCAATATGATGATGATTGCTCTGGTAGATCATCTAGTAAATAGTAAAAAACTATTTCAATTAAGATTTCTTCTACTTTGTATTAGTTACCTAATACCATTTCACTCATCCCCAAATGTAGCATTGTAAAGTAGCATTTATTATTTATAGTTTCAGCATCAGCTTAGATTAATGGTTCTGGCTCAGAATTATAGACTGCAGTGAAGAAATCATCTATGATTGTAGTTATGTAAAAGTATGACTGTTGCTGATGTAGCTCTGCCCAACATGGCTTACTAACGTGATTGTCAGCAGTTTCTCTCAGTTTCTCACTAGTTATTAGCAGGAGGCTTCTGTTCCTAATCAAGTGGACATTTCATAGAGATGCTTGGGTTGCCTTTTAACATGGCAGTTGATTTATCTCAGAGTGAATGTTCTGAGAGAAAGCAATATCTTTTAAGCTTAGCCTTAGAAATCACGTATTATTTCTGCTATAATCAATTATTCATAGACACCATTCCTGATATAAAGAGGAGAAGAGACAACACAAGAATATGAAAAGTGGGAATTACAATCATTAGGAACCATTTTGGTGTCAATCTTCTATAGATTTAAATCATTGTTATATGCAATTTTGACTTTCCACTCTCATGTCACAAAGAATTCCATAACATTTCAAGGGTACATAATAAAATTTAACATAACTTAAGATAAAAAAGACAATTATTCATCAAGCCCCTTTAATGACTCTTATATTTGGCCCCATCAATGACTATCAAATCCCTATTTTATCACCCCTCAAGTTTCTTGCATAGGTAATGATGCTGATTATAGTTTCCCAAATAACTTAATAGTTGTATTGCATTTCTGTTAGACACTAATATAATCGCTTTATGTACTCTAATTTAGTCAAGATTCTTAATTCCAAATCTATACTTTTAGTCAGAAAGGTATTTAACAAGCTTTATACTGATTTTGGCTTGGACTTTATTCAATAGATAATAAGAATTATAGAAGACATTTTAACATGAGAACCACATGTTCTAAGGCTACATGATTTTTTTTTTTTCTGTTTTGCTTTTTTCAATGAAGAATGGACTGAGTTAAAGAAAATCCTAAAGCATGGAGATGATTCAGTTGTAAGTCATAAACTCTCATATTGTTGCTATTATATATGATAGCAAAAGAACATTCTAAATTATTTGCTCCTTAATGGACTAATACTTCACTCTTTTATATATCAAGAACCAGACAATAAAGGTAAAAAACTGAATTCTAAAATAATAATCTTAGTTCATATAGTCAGAGAATACTGAGACCTAGATCTTGCTGGAGATTGTGTGGTCATTTTAATGGGAAAAACCTACATAAGGAGATTGTAGTTTTTTGTTATTTTTTTTTCAATCCTACTATATTTCTTCTCATTAAAACCCAATCAATTATTAGTAAGAAACTTCTTGCTACAGAAGAAAAGTTTAACTTTCAGATGTACAAAAAAATCTATGAGGATAAGTTGGTTATTAGAAAGTATCTCTGGTGAATAGTTAATACTATTTCAATTTAGATATCACTCTTCAGACTGAAAAATAATAGTGTATATTAAATATACCTCAAATATTCTGTTTTTATGTTTAGCATTGGGTTAATATTTCTTATATTAAATGTTAAAGCTTTTAAAATATATTATTTTTATTACCCTTATATTTTCCAAATAGAAAAAAAATGTTGCATTTTTGAGTGTAAACATTTCCATAATCCTTCATTTCAAAATAACAGTACAATGTCACATAAAGAATATCTTAATAATTTTCCAACACATATTCTAGCAACCCTTTTATTATAATAATGAATCTTCTGCAGGAAAACTCAAATACCAAGTGCTGACAAGATGAAATCTGATTTCTCTTCTCTGAAGATGCAGAAAATGAAAGTTATTAGTGACATTTGAACTCCTTTGCAGTCTCTCATTTCTAAGTTATACGCTAGTAATACTAAAAAATCCTATGCCATAAAAGGAAGTCTTTTACAAGATTCATGGACTTTGCCAGTGATCCTTTCACCCTTTCAGACTCTCTCAAATATGGTTCATATCAGCTATGACATAAAATCATTATGAAATAACCTTTGTTCATGGGAAGTGAACAGGTGGTCTCTGTTAAGTGTCCCCCTACACAGCTGACTATATAATAAGTACAACCATGGCTTGTTTCAACTCTGAAGTCAAAGGTTGAGTCTGGATAGAGATGAAATTCTATTACATAACTTTGAGGGAAAATCAAATCCACCAGCCTGGAAGTAATATATTCTTCATCAGAGCCCTCACAGTACATTTTATGTCTAGCTGTTATGTGCTTCCCATTTTCTACCTTGTATTTCAGTTATTCATGGACATATTTCCACAGGAACTTCTTCAAACTTTTTGTCTTATTTGCCTTTGCATTACAATGAGCACATTGCATAGTAGACCAAAACCATGTTTATATTTCAACCAAACTTTGTTAAATATATAAGTAAAATAATTTTGTTGAAATGAAATGTTGCTTCTACAGACAAAGAGTGATTTCAGATAGTATATTTAGCAGACAGTAGAAGATAAAATTATTGTTTTACACGTTGAATCATTCAGGGTTCATTCAGTGAGAGAAGTAGAATAAGTAGGAGATACATATTAAGAGACTTATTATGAGGAATTGATATATGCAAACTGGGAGTAGGCAAGGTAATGTAAAATCTGTAGGCCAGGATGTCAGAAATTGCCAGGGATTCCAGGCTGGGAGTCTCAGACATAACCTGAAGATACCATTCAGAATGAAGTTTCTTCTTTTTCAGGGAGTCTTTTATCTGCTTTTATGTTTTTCAATTATTATTATTTTTATTTTTTTTATTTTTAAAGATTTTATTTATTTATTTATGAGAGACACACAGAGAGAGAGAGAGAGGCAGAGACATAGGCAGAGGGAGAAGCAGGCTCCCTGCAGGGAGCCCAATGTGGGACTCCATCCCTGGGACTGACATTATGCCCTGAGCCAAAGGCAGATGCTCAACCGTTGAGCCACCTAGGCATCCCAAGGCTTTCAATTTTTTGAGTTAGGCTCATCCAGATTGCCAAGGATAATCTCCCTAAATTCAACTAACTATGAACTTTAATCACATGAACAAAATGCCTTTACAGAAAAATCTCAATTAGTCTTTGATTAAGTGGAGATCATAGTTTAGCCAAGTTGATACATAATGCTGACAATAACACAGGATGATGAAAGTGATGGTTCCATCCATATTCAATAGTATACACTAGTTAGGAAATGTGAAATAGTTATTCGACTAACATAATAAGTCATAATGCCAAATCATACATAAAATCATTAAATAACTCTTCCATATAAGCCATTATCCAGGATTAGCCATACTGTTAAGGTTTTATTTTTCAGACTCAAGATGACCCAAGACTTCGGATACCACCTGTTAGCTGAGGGGTTCGTAGCATCACCCTCACTTTGGAGAAACACTGTCGAGATATGTTTTTCTCTTAAGCACATGTCAGGGACCCCATGGGGATTTCTCCCCAACCCTCCTGATGACATCCTTCTGGAGGATCCTAATTCTATCCTGAGACTACTTGGACATGTGAGCTTTAAATTTTACCTGATACCTCAGTGTGTCTCCAAGTTTTGTTTTGAAATTTCAAAAAATATTTTATTTATTTATTTGAGAGAGAAAGAGACAGCACGAGCAGGGGGAGGAGCAGATGAAGAGGGAGAAATTGACTCCCCACTGAGTCGGGAGCCTGATGCAGGGATTCAATCCTGGGACTTCAGAATCATGACTTGAGCAGAAGGCAGCCGCTTAACAGACTGAGCCACCCAGGTGCTTCTTGTTTTGAGATTTTTATTTTATTTTTTAAGATTTATTTATTTATGTACTTATTTATTTATTTTTTCATGAGAAACATAGAGAGAGAGGCAGAGACTCAGGCAGAGGGAGAAGCAGGCTCCGTGAAGGAAGCCTGAAGTGGGACTCAATCCTGGGACTCTGGGATCACATCCAAAGGCAGATGCTCAACTACTGAACCGCCTAGGAGTCACTATTTTGAAATTTTTAGTGATTGATTTCCAACCAAGCAGTACTGAACATTCCTGTTTGTCAACAAGGAGGCCTTCTTTGAGTTAACCTATTCATTTCTGAAACTTTGAAAACTGTCTTCCTCAACTGTGGACTTATTATTGTCCTTAAACATTTTGTTTTGTTCAGCCTTGGTTATCTTTAACAGGATCAAGCGACCACAAATATTTTAATTATTTTCTACTAGTTTTTAACTAGGCTATTTCCATTGTGGGAAACAAGTTCTAATAGAAGTTGAAGTAAGAGTGCTATTCCTTTCTCTTCCATTAGTGAAAAAGGGCCTGCACAATAATCAGCAGAGTGTGTCAGCAAACAGGCACTGCAGGGTGATCATCAATTCTGTACTATCCCAACTGAACTTTCAGATCTGGTCATTGAATCTCAAGCAGAAGATGAAAAATATTCAATATTGAAGACAGTGTAAGGCTGATGCACTTAGAATATGTTGAGCCTGTGAATAATGACTTTCTCTGCTCTTTCTGTGGAAAATCACAGATATCATACAATACAATCCTTTATTATTAAGTCTTTGAAAATGACTTTAAAAATTCCAGAGGTAAGGTATGCTTTCATATACCACAGAGTATTATCACCTTAGGTGTCAGGTCATAGAATTAAAACCTTTCTAAATATCATGGTATGGTGTTTGTCTAACTTTGCATAATTGGAATTTTCCATTTGACCCTAGTGGGACATTTTATGCCTCTAGACATTGATGTACCTGGAATTAATGTGTTTTGTCAATAATGGAACTGTGTTGTTGGTGATCAGTGTCTGTAAACATAGGCAACATCAAGAAAGCAATCTTTGGAAAAATTATGCCACTTTATTTCTGTGGCAAGTGAGGATACTACAGAAATATAGGAATTAACAAGTGTTATAGATTATGGCACATATTTTCACCTTAAGGATGTAGAAATCACTTATATTAAATAAAACTACCTGATATATAATTGAGACTACAATAAGAAAGAAAAGAATACATTAATATTAAGATAGTGCATTCTTAGATACCATAAGGTAATTATAGAAACAAAAAGGAACACATACCTTATTCATTTCTTAAAAAGACAAACAATATTTTCTGCTCTTCCTGTACTGCTAATTTTAAGATCCTTTGTCCTTGCTAACAAATAAGTTTCCAATGCTTAGAGTCCATAATTCTATTCTTTCTTTTAACAACAGGTAGAAAAAAGAAACTCAGAAAAATTTGAAAAAAGAATAGAAATTATTTGTATTATGCTACTGCTACTGTTGCAAAAAAGGCAGGCAATGTTACCCATAATTATACATTGAGATATTATAATTAAGATTTATAATTAATTTATATTAATTTATAAATTAATCTTAATTATACAAGATTAATTGATTGATTGATTGATAATTGATTGATGAGAGACACACACAGAGGAAGGCAGAGACATAGGCCCAGGGAGAAGCAGGCTCTCCACAAGGAGCCTGATGTGGAACTTGATCCTGGAACACTGGCATCGTGTCCTGAGCCAACGGCAGATGCTCTACCTCTGAGCCATCCAGGCATCCCGGGGATAAATGCATTCTTAACAATATTGATTTTTATAATCCATGAACATAGAATATTTATTTCCATTTATTTATATTTTTTAAGTTCTCACAGTAATATTTGATAGTTTCAGTAGTCTTATAATATCTTTGCTAAATTTATTCCTTAGTATTTTATTCTTTTTGATGCTAATATGACTGGAATTAATTTCTTAATTTCATTTTCAGGTTTTTTTAATGATAATATCTAAAAATATAAATTCTGTATAATGATTTTGCATGTGATAACATTGCTGAATTTGTTTAGTATTTCTAATAGGGAATATTTTAGTATTTGCTTCATCTAGGATCAAGTTGTCTGTAAATAATGGCATATTTACTCCTTTCCAATATGGATGCCTTTTATATCTTTCCTTTTTTTTTTTCTTGTACTTTTTTCACCTTCAGTCCCTACTTTTCTCACTAATAACATAGACTATTGCCTCCTGTACTGTATTGAAGAGAAATGGATGGAGCAGTTATCCTTGAACCATGCTTTAAGTCTTTATCTTTAGGCATAATATTACCTATAGAATCTTCAAAGATATCCGCTGTAAAGTTGAGAAAGATCCTTTAATTCTTAGCTTGTGAACACTTTTATTTTCAGAGTATTTTTAGGTTCACAGCAAACTGAGAATAAGGTATAGAAATTTCCCATCACTGCTGCCCATGCACACACTTGCATAGCATATCCCGGTATACACTTCTACCAGAGGAGTGCATTTGTTGCAACTAGTGAACCTACATCGACACTTCATAACCACCCAGAGCCCATTGTTTATGTTATGGTTCATTCATGATGTCTGTTCTGTGGATTTAGACAAATGTATAATGACATGCATCCACCATTATTGTATCATACAGAGTAGTTTCCCTGCCCTAAAAATCCTTGGGCTCTGCCTATTTATCCCTCTCTCTCTTCTAACCTCTGGCAACCAGTGATCTTTTTACTGGTCCTATAGTTGTGCCTTTTCTAGCATGTCATCTAGTTGAGTCATACAGTAGATAGCATTTTCTGACTGACTACTTTCATTTAATAGCATGCATTTAAAGTTCCTCCGTGTTTTTTCATGATTTGATACTCGTTTCTTTTTAGTATTGAATAATAAGGCATTGTTTGGATTTATCACCATTTTTAAAATCCGTTTACCTGCTGAAAAACATCTTGGTTTCATTCAAGCTCTAGCAATTATAAATAAAGCTGCTATAGATATCTGTGTGCAGCTTTTTGTTGTTGTTGTTGTTGTTGTAATAGACATAAAATTTTAACTCTTTGAGTAAACACCTAGGAATGCAACTTCAGGATTGTGTATGTATAACTTTGCAAGAAACTACCAAACTATCTTCGAAAGTAGCTGTTACAGTTTGCATTCCCACTAGCAGGGAATGAAAGTTTTTGTTGTTCTACAGTCTCACCAGCATTTGATGTTAGCAGTGTTACAGATTTGGGCCATTTAACAGCTTTCTGGTGAATGGTGGAAGTTGTCCTTTATTCTGTTTTACCTTATTTTTTTCATGAATATATACCAACCTTGCGTTGCTGTGAAAAACCATATTCAGCCATGCTGTATAATACTAACAGGTTGCTGAATTTGGTTTGATACTACTTTATTAAGGATTTTGCAATCTATAATTATGAGAAATATCCATCTGTGTTTTTTGTTGTTATTTTCTTTGGATTTTGTGTTGCTTTAAACATTACTGTAACTTGGGTCTCAAAGTAATACTTGTCTCTTAAGCGATATTGTGAAGTGGCCTATTCCACTCTTTTTGTTCTGTATTATTATGATTGCGACTTTAAATGTTGGATAAAATTCACATGTGAATCATCTGAGCCTAGACTTTGTGGTGAATTGTCTAATTACTAGAGCATTTTAAAATTTGTCATGTGTCTGTTTATACTTTCTATTTCATATCAAGGCAGTCTTAGTCATTTGGTCTTGAACTTGTCCATTTTCTTTAAGTATTTTTCGGCTATAGTTATTTATAGTATTCCGTTATAATACTTTTAATTTCAATAGAGTAGGGTAGAGTGTCTCCTTTTTGTTTTTTATTTTGTTAATTTTTATCTTCTCTTTCATTGTTGTTTAATTAAAGGCATGTCTCCCCCCCCCCAAACTATCCACTTTGACTTTATTGATTTCTATTATAATCTTTGTCATTTTGTTTTTAATGCATCCTTTGGCTGTGATTTGTTCTTTTGTTGTTAGTTTTTTAAGATAGAATCTTTGGTTATTGAGTTTCAATTTATCCTTTGTTTTAAAGAGGTGTTCAAAATTAAAGTTTCTTTCTAGGTACTGTTTTAACTGCATTCTATAAGTCATGATATGTTGTGTTTTCATTTTCCTTTAATATTTTCTAAATTTTTCTATGACTTTCATTATTACTAATGGGTTACTTAGAAGTGTTTTTCTTTTCTTTTTCCCTTCAATTACACGTGCATTTCCCTAATTTCCTGACTTAATTTTGTTTTGATCAGAAAAAAATAGTTTGTTATTTCAATCCTATTGAAAATTTACTGAGACTTGTTTTATAGTAAAGCTATGTTCTATCCTGGAGAATGTTCCATGTGCCATTTAAAAAGAAAAATATTCTGCTGTTGTTTGGAGTATACTATTGATATCCATTAGGTCAGGTTGGTCAGTTGTATTGGGCAAGTATTTTATATCCTTGCTTATTTTCGCATGATTTTTTCTATCAATTTTTGAGAGTTGAGTATTAAGGGTTCCAACTAGTATTGTTGAATTATCCATTTTTCCTGTGGTTCTTTTAGTGTGCTTCATCTAAAATTTGAGGCTTTGTTGCTGTGTACATACATGTTTATAGTATTTATTTCTGATATACTGATCCTTTGGTCATTAAAAACATATTTCTCTGTATGTCTAATATTTAAATTTAATAATTAATATTTAAAGTCTGTTTTATCCAATATTAATATAGACATTTTGGCCCTCTTTGTTACCCTTTTGCATGGCTCATCTCCTTTCTTTTCAACCCATTTTTTACTTTGAATCTAAAGCATGTCAATTTTAGACAGTATATACTTAGATCTTGCTATGTTTGTTTTTTAATCAATCTGACAATCTCCACCTTTTCCTTGGAATGCTAATCCATTAATTCTAACTGTAATTATTAATATTGTAGAATTTATTTTTGCTATTTTGCTTACTTTTCTTTTTTTAGATTAATTTATTTTTTTATTTATCATTTTTTAAATTGAAGTTCGATTTGCCAACACATACTATAACACACAGTGCTCATCTCACCAAGTACCCTCCTCAGTGCCCATCACCCAGTTACCCATCCCCCACCCGCCTCCCCTTCCACTACCCCTTGTTTGTTTCCCAGAGTTAGGAGTCTCTCATGTTTTGTCACCTTCTGTAATTTTTCCCAATTTTCTCTGCTTTCTTTTTTTCTTTTTAATATATTTTTTAATTTTTTATTTATTTATGATAGTCACAGAGAGAGAGAGAGAGAGAGGCAGAGACACAGGCAGAGGGAGAAGCAGGCTCCATGCACTGGGAGCCCGATGTGGGATTCGATCCCGGGTCTCCAGGATCGCGCCCTGGGCCAAAGGCAGGCGCCAAACCGCTGCGCCACCCAGGGATCCTTTTCTCTGCTTTCAACTGTAATCCATTTCACTATTTCTTATGTTTCCTGTATGAGTGAAACCATATGATGATTGTCCATCTCACTTTTCTATATGACTGATGCCTTTTTTTGTTTCCTATGGCTTCTTTTGCATTAGATATTTTTTGTGGTGCACCAATTTAATTCGTCAGGGCTTTTTAAAAATATTTTTTTAATTTATTTATTCATGAAAGACACACAGAGAGATAGAGGCAGAGACATAGGCAGAGGGAGAAGCAGGCTTTATGCAGGGAACCAGATGTGGTACTTGATTCTGGGACTCCCGGATCATGCCCTGAGCTGAAGGAAGACACTCAACTGCTGAGGCCCCTCGGACATCCCTGCTTTTTTTTTTTTTTTAATCATTTTTTAAGTTATGTTCTTAGTGGTTGCTCTCTACTGATTACAATAAGCATCCTCCTCAGTCTTCTTTAGAGTAATACTGAATTCAATAAATTATAGAAACTGGTACAGCTTTAATATATATAATCTAGTTTGACTCTCCACCCCTTATAACTTTGAATGTCCTGTCCTATTGTCTTCTGCAATGCATATTTCAGTCAAGAATTCTTTGGTCATTCTCTTTTAGTAATTTAATTTTGAAGTGTATCTTGGAGTACGTTTGTGTGCATTATATTCTACTCAGAATTTATTGGATTTCCTGAACTTATAGGTATTCAATTTTCATCAATTTTATACAATATTTTGCCATTATTTCTTCAAACATTTTTTCCTTTCCTCAAATTTTCTGAGATTAAAACTATGTATACATTGATTATATATGTGGCTAATTTTATATGTCAACTGGATATGGGTGCCCAGATTAAACATTATTTCTCCAAGTGTATGGGTGAGGATGTTTCTGAATAAGATTAGCATTTGAATCTCAGTGGACTAAGTAAAGTGGACTTTGAATCTTTGGATTCAGTAAAATAAATTGCCCTCCCCAATTGGGTGGCATAATTAAATCAATTGAGAACCTAAATAGAACAAAAGCAAAGAAGGAGGAATTAGCTCTCCTATTCTCTACATCACTGATTGAGTTAGGACATCTCATCTCATCTCCTCAAGGCCTTAGACTGGGATTTACACCATTGGCTCCCTGGTTCAAGGCTTTCAGACTTGAATTTAAGTTTGGGTGGCTGACTCCAACTTCTTGATAAGCCTCTGACTCTTGATTTAGGTCATGATCTCAGGGTGGTGAGACTGACCCTTGTGTTGGGCTCTGTGCTGGACACAGAGACTGCTTAAGATTCTCTCTTCTCCCTCTCCCCCTCCCCTTTGCTCACCTGTATGCTCTTTCTCTCAAAAATAAAAAAAAATAAATAAAATAAGAATATAAATAAATTTATTTAGATAAATATTTACGTATTTTATATATCTATCCATACACACATATATACATACAGTTTTTATTTCTTTGAAGAATGTTAATACAACATAGTATCATCTCATATTATTAAAGTATTGGTCATTTATGTTCAGTATCTGTATCTTTAAGTTTTGGTTCAAATAGTTTCATTTATTGTATCTTTAAGTTACTGATGTTTTCTTCAGAAATATTTAATCCCCTATCAATAACACACTGATATTTTCTTTCAGATACTGTCATTTCTATCTCTAGAGGTTAGATCTGGGTTTTTTCCCCATATCTTTATATTGTTTTTATCAGTTGACTTTATAATTGTTCTTTTGAAGTTGTTGTCTGATAATTTTATCATCTTTATCATTTCTAGTTATGTTTCTGATTGTGACTTTTCCCTGCTTTCTTGAATGTTTAATATTTTTATTTGGACTATATACACCATAACATAATTGTTGATAATTTTGTATTTGTTTTTTTCTTAATGAGCATTATACTTATTTATAAGTATAATGTTTTTATTTTTGAGATTTGCTTTGTGATTTGTTAGAGCAGATTAATAGTTTTCTTTACTTTAGGACTAGTTTAGATGTAAATTTTATGTGTGACCCTTATGCTATCTCCACTGAAAATCCTTGGTGTTCAATATGGATTCACCCATCTGGCTGATTGGAGCTTAAGTGCTTCTGACATCTGTGAGCTCTGGAAAATTTTCAACTTAGAGCAATACAGTCATTGTTTGGCACTTAGAGTTTCATACTAGGTCTGCATGACTGCTCAAAGGGATTCCTATCCTCATGTTCTTTGTTTATTTGTTTCTTTTTATCTGGTACACTGACCACAATTTCTAGCTTACCTTTATCTTTCTAAATTCTATTCTCTGGCTCCTCTACTCAGAGAGATTGATGTGTTCTGCTTCTAGTCACCCTCCCTACAAAGTGGTCTAGAAAACACCTTTAAGAAAAAAGGCAGGTGAATTATAGATATTTCAACTTTCCTTTTAATCTCCATAATATACAGTTTTTTATTAAGTGTTCAATAATATTTATCTTAAATATTTTTGTTTTATCTTTTATTTATCTTTGAAAGACCAGTTATTTTATCATGACTGGAAGCAACTATGTCTTTGTTTATTCTTATGCTAGTCTCAAAATATGGGTAATTTGTAAACCATAAAATAAACAGCCCTCTTGATAATGTATTTTCTGTAGAATTTTCTAGTTTTTTATTCCTTCTGTATTAGATTTTATCTTCTATTTTTCTTTGGAAATGTCTAATTGTTTTATAACTGTAGTTCTAAACTTGAAGGTAGTGTATATTTCTTTTTAATTTTATAATTATTTTTCTATTAGTATGTCCTTTTTTGCTGTCTGGCAATGAAGAGTTTCATGTATGAATTGATTATTTAAATTTGATTTGCTTTATTCTAAATACACAGAAAATGACCTAAAATAATTTGAGCAACTCTTTATTAATTTAAAATGTTTCTCTTTACTTTATATACATTTATATAAATTTAAATTTATAATTACAGTCTGCTTATTATTTAATTATCAAGTAAATATTAATCAGTTTACTGAAGTTCATTCTACTACTCTAGACCCAATATAATATGACAGCAGGTAGACTATTTATTTCAGATGAATACTTAGTATTATTATAGCTGTGTTAACCTAGTTCATACAATCTTAGTTATATAGCATGGCATATTTTGCTCTCTTATGCAATTGAATAAAGGGTTTCAATGCAATTTGCAGCATATAGTTATTTTTACTTCATTAATTTTTTTGAATCTTAAATGTCATAAGAATTTTTACCCTGGGGAAACACATATGGATATTTTTCCTACTATTATCCTAGATAATCACAATAATTTGGAAAAGTTAGTCAATGCTAGCTGAGTAATTTCTTTCCTGCATGGTCCACACTAATGTGTATTGAAAAAGAGCATTCCTTCACAGATGTTGATACTTGATACATGAATTTTTGACCTTTATTTAAGGAACACATGAAATTTTCTATCTGATAGAGATGAACATACTCAGATTGTAAGAGTATCAAGTAATTTTGTTAACTTTCTCAACCTATGCATCGGTTTCTTAAAGTGGGCTTTCAAGTATTATACCATGTAAAAACCATTTGGCTATCATATTTGGTCATGATAACAAATAACTCGTTTAAAATCATGAGTCCCAGGGATCCCTGGGTGGCGCAGCAGTTTGGCGCCTGCCTTTGGCCCAGGGCGCGATCCTGGAGACCCGGGATCGAATCCCACGTCGGCTCCCGGTGCATGGAGCCTGCTTCTCCCTCTGCCTGTGTCTCTGCCTCTCGCTCTCTCTCTCTCTCTCTCTCTCTCTGTGACTATCATAAATAAACAAAAATTTTAAAAAATTAAAAAAATAAAATAAAATCATGAGCCCCATAAAATCTTCAAAATATCGTTGCCTTACAAATGGGATATTTTTGGGTGAAAACAATTACACACACACACACACATACATAAATGCATTTTACTACAAATCTTTAGAAGGTTAAGGGACCTATAATAAAACTATTTTTGACAGAATTGCAAATACATAGATTTCTTATTCTAAAATAAAACATTTGAGTTTATTTAGAATCAATATAACAATAAGCAATAAGTAATAATTTAGTGGGTAAAAAATAGTTTGTTGGTGTTACACTGAAATATTACTAAAATGATTACTTGGAGAGTCCTACTATAATGGGGCCACTTGTCTAACTTATAAGAAGAATGCACTAATAATGATGTGGTACCTCTAGAACAGAAATTATTTTAGAACAGTTGTAAGAAATCCTGTAATTTTGCTTTAGGGTAAAAGTGTATAATATTGAGGATTCAAGAATTCTCTTTAGGATGAGATTTGGCAAAGCTATGACCTCTTCCATCCTAAGAATTGGGTCATGGTGAAAAACAGAGAAGATAAACAGGAATGGGGTGAAGAGTCTACAGAACCCTACTGTTTGATTAATATCATATATTGAATGGGACTGAGTTTTAGTCCAATGTATGTAGATACTCATCCAGGAATACAGCAGGGTTCTGAATGATTGGTACAGACTCCTGTTGAGTTTATAATCTGTAAATGTTAAGTGTTCAAGGCATGCTACTTGGCTGTTCTTAAACAAAGTCAGGCTTCTATTAGAGTTTAGTTCATTGCACATTATTTAAGCTCAAAAAACATTTATCAAGTGCATGATGTTGCAAGTATTACGCTAATGAAAATATACAAAAGTATTAAGTCACAACCCATTGTGACCCTTTGTAATTGAAATTCACTATGGTTTATTAAGGATCATACTGTTATCAATGCTCCCTTTGGTGTTTTATTCACCCATATGACATGACACATCCTACTAATGCAGAGAATGGAAAAAATATAAGTAGTCTCTGAATATTTATTGTGGGAAGAGCATGTAAATGTGTAAAAGATACTTGTGTGTGCACAAGATACTTGTGCATTTTATATGTTCATGCTTTAAAAACTATGTAGCAAACATTACATGTTTTAAATAACTTTTCCCTCTACTCTTTGGAGGCTTAATTTTATTATATTAGGTATGAAAATAACTCATATGTCAGAGACAGACACACTAAGCTTCTTCATTGTTATAAAAAAATACTTGCTGTATGAAAAATACAGATTCCTAAGGAATATAATAGCTAACTTATCTGGGATCTTAAATATACTATAAGAAGTCTTCATGTGATGAAAACCATACTTAGATGATTGATTGATATTCCTAGAATCAGAGCAACAATTGTTAAGTAAAGGGATTATATATTTAATAGCCTTGGGTTAAGTATAACCCATTTTCACTAAGATATGAAAAGTTTAGTTTTCTGACTAGAGTTGGTTCTACCAAGGAAACTGAGCCACTGGGCTTTCCTTAGATCTGTATTTACTCTTTATTCACATTCTTTTTTTATGATTAATCTTTTATTAAAATGAATACTTTGTGTCTTAGCAGTTTTAATTTGTAGCTTGTTAATAATCAAATCTTGCCTTGGCCTGCTGTTTCTGCATATACGTGTCTATGTCTTAATCCCAAACTTTGTGCCACTTGGACATACTTGTATGAACATAGGACAAGCAAGGTGTTTACCTTATATTAAAAACTTTACATGTCTATTGAAATACCAATTTCCTATATGACATAATAACAGAGTAACTTACCTATTTTTTTAATTAAATATATACAAAACTGGACAACCTGTATGAGACAGTTCTTCTCAGACTGGACAGCAGGCCATTCAGAACAATGATTCTGAGTAAAGCAAAACAAAAGAGGTGAGTCCTAGGATTTTTTCAGGTTAACTGCCTGCAGAGTGATTCCAGGCTGTTGGGGAAAAGAACTGAATTTAGGAGGTGAGAGTCCATAGATTGGAGAAGCTAAAGAACCAAGAACTTGTAAAACAAATACCAGAGGTTAAAAATTTATATACACGAAGTTCAAAAGAGCTTCAAAGAAAGCCATTTTCATCTCTGGCTGAGATTTGATCTATATTTGTATAGGAATAAACTATCCAATGCCACGGAAGGACTGCCTGAAAGTTTAGATAGAGTCATCCCCAAATCCCAAACCTGTTTGTGTTCCAACAAGGAAGATTTATTAATACATACCATAATAAGTGCTGTTTATGGAAGAAGATTTCATTGTTAGTGGGAATAAATTGCTCTTGATAAGGGCTGTTGCAAACCCATGACCAAAAGCTTAAAAGCAACTTTGGAAAGAATCAAAAGAATTGATAGGTTTCAACTCAGAAAAAGTTTAAATAGTATTTAAAGTAATAAAACCATTATCAGCACCTGAAAAATTCAGAAAGCACACAATCCAATTTCAAAAAAAAAAAAAAAAATGATGGGGGGAGAATTAAAATAAACAAGAAAACTCATAATTAAATAAGCATCACTAGAAATAATCCCAAAATGACATAGATGTTAAAATCAGCAGACTATATTGAGTACTATTATAAACATACTGGAAGCTGTTACATTCAAATATACACTAAATCTTTCTTATTTATATCAGTAGCATAGGCATCTCCTCTGACAGCAAAATTCATAAACAATTGCCTACTCAAACTTTTCACTACTGTGATCATTCTTACATATATCTTGTTGTAGCACAAGTGTATGTATTTTGTTGGAGACAGATCTAGAAGAGGAATCAATGTGTCTTGAGAAATACGTGTGACAAATTAATACTTTTTCCCTAAAAGTTTTTCCCAAAAGTTTTTCTGAAAGTAGTATGATATATAAATCCACCAGCTGCATATACTGCTCCCATATACCTGCCTAAGTTGTTTTTTTTCCCCCAGTCTTTCTATTTTAGTCATTCTAACAGGTATATACTTGTATTGTCATGTATTTTTATTTGTATTTCTCAGATGATTAAATGAAATTACCTTTCCATGGATATTGGGTATTAGATTTATTATTATATTTTTGGGTCTTTTGTACCCATTTTCATATTTATTTATTTTTGGATGTTTTCTTATTGATTTGTAGGTGTTCTTTGAATACTATAATTTTTGCTAAAAGTACTGAAAACTTTTATCCTATCTACCCTTTTTTAAAAAATTAATTAATGTCTTTGTTTTTAGAGCAGCTTAAGGGTCACAGTAAAATTAAAGGGAAGGTACACAGATGTTTCATTTACTCCCTACCCTTGCACAAATATAGCTTCCTGTATTATCAATGTCTCCCTCCAGAGTGATATATTTGTTAAAACTTAAAAACATCCACTGATATATCATAATCACTGAAAGAAAGTCCAGGGTTTACATTAAGGTCCACTCTGGGTGTTACGTATTCAGTGGATTTAGACAAATGTATAATGATATGTATTCACCATTAGGTATTATACCCAGTTGTTTCATTGCCCTAAAAATCTTCTGTGCTCTACCTATACATCCCTCTCTCCTCTCTACCCTTGGCAAACACTGATCTTTTTACTGTCACCATAGTTTTGCCTTTTCCAGAATGTGTTATATTTAGAATCATGCAATGTATAGACTTTTCAGATTGGCTTTTTTTACTTAGTAACATGCATAAAAGTCCCCCCCTCCATGTCTTGTTGTGGCTCCATAGCTCATTTCTTTTTAGAAATGAATAATATTTTGTTGTCTAGATATGCTAACACTAATCCATTTACTTATTGCAGGGCATCTTGTTTGCTTCTGAGTTTTGGCAATTATGAGTAAAGCTTTTATACACATTCATGCACAGGTCTTTGTGTAGATATAAATTTTCAACTTTTTGGGTAAATACCAAGTTTCACAATTGCATTATGTTGTATGAATATGTTTAGTTTTTATTGGATGGTGCCAAACTGTCTTTCAAAGTGGTTGTACCATTCTGTATTCTTTTTAGCAATGAAGGAGATTTCCTGTTGCTTTGCCAGCATTTGGTGTTGTCAGTGTTCTGGATTTGGGGCATTCTAACAGTAGTGTAATGATACTTCATCTTTATTGTAACTTGCATTTCTATGATGACATATGCTTATTTGCCAACTGTATATCTTCTGTGAAATGCTTTTATGATCTTTGGGCCATTTTTAAATGTGATTAGTAGTTTTCCTATAGTTGAATTTTAAGAGTTCTTTGAATATTTTGGATAATAGCACTTTATCAGAATTGTTATTTGCAAATATTTTCTTCCAATCTTTGGATTTACTTCCCATCCTCTTGAAATTGTCTTTTGCACAGCAGAAGTTTTGATTCTAATAATTCCAGTTTATCACTTATTTCTTTCATGGATTGCATCTCTGCCACTGCATCTAAAGAGATGACCCCAAACTCAATATCATCTAGTATCCTCTTATTTTTAGAAATTTCATAGTTTTGTATTTTACATTTAGGTCTATAATCCATTTTTAGTTAATTTTTGTGAAGAGTGTAAGGTATTTTTTGTATGCAGGTGTCCAGAACTTTCACTAAAAGGACATCTTTGCCTTTGCCATCTAATGCCTTTGCTCTTTTATCAAAAATTATTTGACTATATAGGTAGCCCAGTTTCTGGGATATCTATCATGTTCCATTGATCTATTCTTTGAGCTATCACACTATCTTTATTTCTGTAGCTTTATACCAACTTTTGTAGTTGTGGCTATTCTGGGTCTTTTGTTTCTCTATATAAACTTTACAATCACTCTGTCATATCCACAATTAACTTGCTAGGGTTTTGATTGAGACTGTTTTGAATCTACAGATAAACTTGGAAAACCTGTCATCTTGACAATATTGAGTCTTCCTATTCATGGACATGGAATATCTCCATTTATTTAGTTCATTGAGAGTCAAAGTCTCATAGTAAAAACTCATCGGAGTTTTATAGTTTTCCTCATATAGATCTTATAATTTTTGTTAGATTGATACCTAAGCATTTCATTTTTGGGGGACAGTAATATAAGTTGTATTATGTTTTTAATTTCAAGTTCTACTTGTACATTGCTGGTACACAGAAAAGCAATTGATTTTGTATATTAATTTTATATGTTAATCTTATATCCTTCAACCTTGCTATAATTGCTTATTAGTTCAAAATTTTTGTCAATTCCTTCAAATTTTTTATGTATAAAGTCATGCCATCTGTAAAAAAGACAGTTTTATGTCTTCCTTTCTAACATGTGAGCCTTTTATTTCCTTGTCTTGCCTTATTGCATTATAAGAAATTTTAATATGATGTTGATAAAAGGGTGATAGGAACATCTTTACCTTATTCCTGATCTTAGGTTTCTCAAGTTGTTCACTATTAAGTATGATGGTAGTTGTAGGCTTTTTGTAGGTATTTATCAAGTTGAAAAAATTACCCTCTGTGCATACTTTCCTAAGAGTTATTATATAAGTCAGTGTTAGATTTTGTCAAATGAGTTTTCTGCATCTAGTGATATGATCATGTGATTTATTTTAGCTTGTTGGTATGATAGGTTATATTAATTGATTTTTCAAATTTTGACCCAGCCTTGCATACCAGGGATAAATCACACATTTTTGTGACATATCATTCCATTTGCACACTGTTGGGTTTGCTTTGCTAATTTTTTGAGGACTCTTGCCTCTATGTCCATGAGACATATTGCTGTATAGTTTTCTTGTATTGTCCACTTCTGGTTTTCAAATTTGTTGATTAATTCAAACAAGTTTTGGATGGAGTCTTTTGTTTTGTTTTTAAATATTTATTTATTTTAGTGAGGAAGCACAAGCAGGGGCAGGGGCAGAGGGAGGGAGAGAGAGAAGCAGACTCTCTGCTTAGCATGGAGCTGAAGCTGATGTGGGCTGGATTTCATGACCCTGAGAGCATGACCTGTATTATATAGATGGAAGTTTCTGTGATTTGTTGTGTACAACCAACCACTGCAGGCAGACTAAAGAATGTTGTTTGTGAGACGTTTGCTGGGAAGTGATCTCAGGAACCTGATTAGTTGACATTAGCTGGTCAGAATAGGCCCTTCTGGTCTGGATGCCAAGATCTATAAATTTTGCCTTGCATTCCTTTGGGCTTCAGGCTGGGTTCAGTTCCTTCCTCTCCACATTCATTGGAATCTGGGAGGGAGGCAAGCACTTATGGCCCAGGCTTCTTGAATATGTAAAGACATGATAATATAGAAATGTAGTCTGCTCCAAACTGCATATGAGCAAACAAATGTTTAATTTCAGATTTTGTCATTTGCCCTATAAATATGGCCTTATGGGGATGGTCAATTGTAAGTCTCACCTGAGAAGGGGATACTCCACCCAGGCCTCTCAATCCAAACTACCACCTGGTTGTCTCCATGGGTCTTCCCCAGCTAATGAGGTTAGATGTTGTAAGTACCTGACTTTATAGAACTCTGTCTTATTCTCCTTTACGACTTACTATTGTCCTCATCTATGTGTAGATTTCCCTTTTCTTCTATCAGAATTTTATAATATCAATAAAGTGTTTTATCCCCTTTGAAACTGGAAACATGGCTGTTACGAATCTTTTCTTTAGAATATGACCTGAGTCTAAATCAAGAGTTGGACACTTGGGATTTTTACATATAATATCATGTCATCTGCAAACAGTGGCCATTTTACTTCTTTTTTCCCAATTCGGATGATTTTTATTTCTTTTTCTTACCTAGTTTCTCTGGCTAAAACTTCTACCCAGGTTGAATTAAAGTGGCCATAATGGATATCCCTATTTTCTTCCTGATGTTAGGGGAAACCTTTTAGCTTTTTACTGTTGTATATCATGTTAGTTGTAGGTTTGTCATATATGGTCTTTATTCTATTGAGGGACATTCCCTCTATACTTGCTTTATTATAAATTTATGTCATTAATGGATGTTGAATTTAGTCAAATGGTTTTCTGAGTCTTTTGAAATGATATGATTTTTATCCATTCTGTTAATATGATGTATTACATTGATTTTGAACTTCTTAAAATGTTTCAGTGTTTTATTTAAGTTCCAGTTAGTTAACATATAGTGTAATATCAGTTTTAGAAGCAGAATTTAGTGAGTCTGTGATGCCTCGGTGGCTCATCCGTTGAGCTCAGGGCGTGATCCTGGGATGGAGTCCTGCATCAGTCTCCTCCCAGGCAGCCTGCTTCTCCCTCTGCCTGTGTCTCTGCCTCTCTCTGTGTGTTGTTCATGAATAAATGAATGGAATCTTAAAAAAAGATCCTCCCGGATCTGGATGTCTGTTTCCACAGGTTAGGGAAGTTTTCAGCTATTATTTATCAATAATGTTTCTATCTCTCTCTATCTTCCTATATATCTCTCTTATGAAACTGTTAATCTCTTTGATGTTGTCCTTTAAGTCCCTTAAGCTATATTCACTTTTTAAAAATATTATTATTTTGCTGCTCTGATTGGGTGAGCTCCTTTTTTCTGCTTCATCTAGCCTGCTATTGAACCCCTCTAGTATGTTTTTCTCTTTAGTTATTGTATTCTTCAGATCTGTGATTACTATTTGGTACTTTCTTATATTTTCTATTATTTTGTTGAAGTTCTCACTGTGTTCATCCACTCTTCCAAATTTGCTGAGCTACTTTATGACCATGACTTTGAACCCTTTATCAGTCAAATTACTTCCTTCCATTTTTATTATTTTTTTCTTAGGTTTTATCTTGTTCTTTTTTTTTTTTTGACATATTCCTCTGTTTTCTCATTTTGCTTAACTTTTTGTGTATTTTTCTATGTTTTAGATGAAAGTTACCTCTCCAGGTCTTGAAGGATTGATCTTGTGTAAGAGATTGTGATTACTCAAGAAGATTATTCTATTTTTAATAGCTATCAATAGTTGAGTATGTGTCAATATTTGTCAGTGTCCCAAAGAAAAAGATCTCAGCACCTAGGTTCAGATTAGAAGCCAGACCTTAATACAGCAGCTTTTAAAGTATGCAAATATATATAGTTATATATAGTCCTATGGGACTCAAGCACAAATCCTGCTGGCCATAAGTCTGGAGGTGTCCCTTGGGTGACAGTTCTGAGAATTGGGGCTCCAGATCAATGAGGCAGAGGAGGAGTGCAAAATTGGCATTTTTTAGCCTATATTCCCTGATGGTACATCCCTAAAATTGTGCCATGCCAGAAGCCTGCACCTTAGTCTAAAGCTCCTGGGCAAGCAAATTGTCTTTTTTTTTTTTTTTCTCAGAAAGACCAGAGGTTTTAGTCTGCTACCTGTAGAGTGCCATGGGGGTGGAAATCAGCCAAGAACAGTTTCTCCAATTTTAACAGTTCCATAGGACCCAGAAATTCAAGTTCACCTGGCCTCCAGAAATAGGTACTCAAGGGGTGTCTCCTGGGTTGTACCCACAAAACCCAGAATACCAGATGCATGTAAAAGCTCCCCTCTCTAGTGGTACTGTTAAACATGGCAGAAAGATAACAAAAAGCTGGCACCTAGTGAAAGGAAAAAAAGAAAAAAAAAAGCACTTTTCTGCTTTAGCAAGTTAGAAACAAAGGTCTCAGGAAAATATCCCCACAGACCCCTGCCCTTTTAGCTAATGCTTTAATATTAGCAAATGTCTTTAAAATAAAGTCTGGGAACTTTTCAAATGGCTGCTTCTGTGATGGGCCCTGGGGTGAGTATGTGCAAGCCCTTTAGAAGATGCTTCTCAGTTTGCTATAACCCTTTGGGTATCATGGGCTTGAATTCATTTGATTTTCAAAGTCAAATACTTGGGAACTTATCTCTCAGTTGCAGAACTGACAAACATTATAAACCTACAATGAGAAGTTCCAGGTTTGTGAGTTCCTTCCCAACTATAGGTTGCCCTGCTGTGGGTGGGACTTTTAAAAGAAGATAATATCAACCTCTCCTACTCACCTTGCTGATGTGAAGCAGCTGCTCAGCTTGTTTTCAGGTATATATGTATATATACCTGAAACAAAAAATATATATAAATGTGTGTGTGTGTATATATATATATATATAATATATGTGTGTATATATAGTATATACAATATATACACATATATACATTGTATATATAGTATATACAATATATACATATACATATATACAATATATATGTGTGTGTGTATAGACACACACACACACACACACATATACATACACACACACACACATTTTTCCCCCCAGAGGAATTGTTCTATAAGTAGCTGTAGATTTCATGTGTCCATGGGAAAAGGTGAGTTCAGGGTCTTCCTATGTTGCCATCTAGGACTACCTTCAAAGCCATTAAATTACCCTTCATTTTTAAGATGAATTTGGCTGGGTATAATTTTATATTGCATAGTATGATTTTCAGTACATTGAAGAATGTATTATTCCAATGTCTTTGGGTTCCTTGATTTTTGAAAAGCAAGCTATATTAACTTCATTTCTTTATCTCTTATATATTACTTTTCTTGCATTTTTAAAAGATTTTATTTATTTATTCATGAAAGACACAGAAAGAGAGAGGCAGAGACCCAGGCAGGGGGAGAAGCAAGTTCCATGCAGGGAGCCTGATTTGGGACTTGATCCCAGAACTCCAGGACCAAGCTCTGAGCCTACAGCAGACACACTTAACCACTGAACCACTGAGCCACCCAGATATCCCTACTTTTCTTGCTTTCAAGATGAAGTCGTTTTTTTTTTTTTTTTGTATTTCAACAATCTATGATATTTGAGTTTATAGAATTTGTGGATTAATATTTTTGATCAAGCTTGGAAAGCTTTGGACATTATTTCTTTCCATTGGTTTCTCTCCTCTCTTTTTGGGACTCCATTATAAGCATTGGTACTTTATGGTATCCAACAAGTCTAAAATTTTCTTCACTCTTTTTTTCTGTTTCTTAGGTAAGTTGAAATTTTCTAGTCTATTTTCAAATTATGAATTTGAGTACTGTTTAGACTTTCTAATGATCTTTTCCCTTTATTTTTATATTAATAACACTTGGTATTATTGTGATTTGTCAAACTTTGTTATTCATGATCATGTTTGCTTGTGTAGACATAAAAGCTTTTTGATTCTTTACAAAGCTTCTCCCTATTATATTTAACAGGATTCAACTTGGCTCTAGAGATGATATAACAATAATCATTACAGTGTGTGCATATACATACATGACTTTGTAAATAGAAAATTCATTTTCCTCATTCTCCAGGTTTTTTTAAACAAATGCATTCTGTATATTATCACATTTCCAGAAAGGTTTATTTTATAAACCATAAAAGTTATGTCAATATAAGACAAATATAAATTTAACTGATCAATGACAAACTTGCTGTAGTACACATGACTCTAAAAACCAAACAATCAACGCTAGGCTCAAAATTTTGAAGGTAAACCAATTAGCAGTGGACTCATTCCTTTGAACAACCTCCGAAAATCAGACAATTTTGAAGCCTTTCATCAAACAATAATTCTCCCAATGCTGACATCAATCATTTTCCCTGTCAGTCTACAGCTCCCAAATAATTGTTCAACTAAAATGCTCATTAAGAGCCTACTGTGTTATAAAAGACTGCTTAACCATTATAGCCTTCCTTTATTTATATATATATATAAATCTTATTGTTTCAAATATCTTGCAGTAGTCTCTATCTGTGTTTATTTAAATAATCACAAGGTTGTTTTTTCCTTTATGGATTTATTTTAAATAACAATTTTCTGTTCTTTTTTACATTGTAACTAGAAGCTTATGCATTTTTTTCTTAAGCTTACTTCCACCCTTGCTACATTGTAGTCTGTTCTTAGAAACCATAGTATTCTTTATCTTCACCTTGCCTTACCTCATTCCACCTCTTTTTCTCCAATAACTTCTATCAAAGTTAAAGTACTTGAATATAATGCAGATTTAGATTTCCACAGTACTTCAAAGGCAATGATAAGTGGGTAAATTTAACCAAATGTGTATATATTGTATAATAAATATAATATAAATTTACACTTGCAAATCTGAAACACTTAAGCAGAAGTTAATATTTCAGAGAAAATGTTCCAACCATTTCCCAAAATGAAAGAAATATTGTAAAATAATATGTGAATCAACATAACATATCACAGAAATGCAGAAAATTATAAATCAACAGGGCTTCAAGAATTTCTATTTTGCAAAATACTTAGCAATATCTATATAATATGTATCTTCAGTGTTGTACTTCTATTTTATATTTTATGAAGAGTTTTGAATATTAATATTTAAAGCTATAAAACAGTGCCTTAGGAGGTATCCTTTCAAACATATTCCTGTAAGGCTGAAATATATCTTTCTTCATTGGAATGTACTTGTTTTTCTGGCAAAGAAAATCCATATTTCCATTGAATGTGTGTGCTACACTAAAACTTGGTTGTTTTTTTTTTTCATTTTTCTCTATGATTTATTAAATTTGGGGAAAAGGTGCCTGGTTCTCTAGCAATTTATATTATTTGCATGATCATTTTGGAGGATATGAAAGAAAGCATGTAGAATGATTGTATCTACTCAGCAAATAAATTTACCTTGTAGTCCATAGCACTGTGTATAAGAAAACATCTAATATTTACCATGTGGACTAAAGTGAAGGCATAATTAACATATTTCTGATAACCAGATATTAAAGGACAACAGAGCCAAAGAAAAATAAATAATATGGCTACAAAGGACAATTGATATTATCACTTCATTACAAATTATGAGGATGTGCCTTTTTTTTTAATGGACATTGGAAAAATTGTTACATGAGGATATTGATCAAATAAACATGTGGCTGGTTTCATTAAAAAGGAAGCAGAGGGATCCCTGGGTGGCGCAGCGGTTTGGCGCCTGCCTTTGGCGCCTGCCTTTGGCCCAGGGCTCGATCCTGGAGACCCGGGATCGAATCCCACATCAAGCTCCCGGTGCATGGAGCCTGCTTCTCCCTCTGCCTATGTCTCTGCCTCTCTCTCTCTCTCTCTGTGACTATCATAAATAAATAAAAATTTAAAAAAATAATAATAAAAATAAAAAGGAAGCAGAGAAGGAACTCTGATATATGCCTGACTACAATGGGACAGTATTTTTAGCAGTGTCTAGGTTTAATTTACCTATACAGTGTATTTTAATTATTTTTAGGTTTGTAGAAGTATTATCTGCATAAAGTGCTTTTTATAACTAAACTTCTAAAAATAAATCATTTTGTGTTATATTGTGAACTCTTATGGAGCACTCATCTACAACTTCTCTAAATTTTGGTCCCATGTCAATCTCATTTATGGGCAAACATTTCTTCCCATAGGATTATTGTAATTTACAGTCAGGATTACTACTTAAAGTACCACTTAGCCAGTGCAATCTGAGTTCCCAACATTATTGATAAATATGGCAGAATAGAAATAGCAATCCCTATCATACAAACAGCTATAGCACAAAATTAATCTTTAAAATTAAACAGTGTATAATTTCAGGTCAAGTCATTTATAGCAAAACTTCATCAGCTCCCAACCATTAGAGAAAAGTTTGGTCTTCACAGATTGTATACTTATGGCTGCAACATTAGTAGTAAGGTATAGTTCTAAAATGTTGGATCCCTACTAATTAGTTAAGCCTTGTTTGTAAAACTCTAATTAATCTAATATAACATTTAATATGATTATACTAGCCAATTTCTAATATTTCTAAGCATTACTTAAAACTATCTCAAGATGATTTTTACAGGAATAATGGGCTTATAGCAACAGTCTGTACAACATAGAGCATTGTGTAAAGAAATGGAAATTATATATGTTCTTTATGTTTGGAGAGTGACAAGTGGTGTTTCTCAAAGTAGGGATATGTTGCCAATGTGAAGTTCTAGATACAGGTCTCTTTCTTAACAAAGAAAATTATAATCATGCACAGCCCACGTTGCTTTAAATGTGAGTAATGAATATGCATTAATGAGAATCTATAGGGGACCAAAGATATTACCTTATTCATACTGATCAATAAATCAATTGAATTCATAGCTGAAATAATTAAACTCGCATCTGTATATGTCCTGGTACTATTTCCAATGTTAGGAGGTTGTTTCCCCATGCCAAAAAGCAACTCTCTGACACCAACTGGGTGCCCTACAGTTCAGTTCAATTCTGACACTATCTACTGGAGGTTCCAAGGTTAAGGAACAGGACTTAACCCTACACATGGAATTCTGATACTAGTCACAAGCCCCAACTGTTACTTGTGCTTCCAACTGATGGACTACAAAGTAGAGGTTGCAATCACCTAACTCAGGATGCCAATGAAAAGTCTTAGTCTTTACCTCTACTCTACCACTTGGCTATTAAATCAGAGGTTCCCATGACTCCCTCCTTGGATTTGATTGATTTGCTAGACTGGCTCTCTGAACTCAGAAGAAAACTTATGTTTACTAGTTAATTAGAGGATGTAATAAGGAATACAGATAAACATCAAGGTGGAAGAGGGCAAGGTATGTAGGAAGGGGTGTGGAGATTCCATATTCTACTTACATGTGTACCAACTCAAAAGCTCTCTGAACCCTATAATTTGGGGATTTTATGGTGGCTTCATCATATAAGCATGCTTGATCATTAACTGTATTTTCAGCCCTTCTACAGAGTATTGGGGGGTAGTGGAGGAGATAAAGCTGAAAATTCCAAACTTGTAATTAAGGCTTGGTTTTTCCCATGACTACTCTCATCCAGGAGCCATCCAGATCCAACTCATTAGAATAAAAGACACTTTTATAACCCAAGAAAATACAAGGGTTTTAGCGGCTCTGTGTCAGGAAGCAGGAGCAGAGATCAATGTATATTTTCTATTATATCACATCAGAAGTTATTTATTGTATTTTAGGATTGGTATTATTTAAGAGTGTGTTATAATTTATAATGTAGTATATAATAGGGAAATCTTAAAACGTCAACAACAATGTTTTGTTATAAAACCCTCGGTTAAAAGACTTTCAATTAGAATCCGGTGGAGACCAGATCAGAACTGTGTAAATCATAACCAATTCTCATGTGAAGACTTTGTTGTTGAAACTGGAAAAAAGAAAGCAGATTTAGAAAAATGATAGGAAGACTTAGGGAATACTATGTAACATAACTTGTTCAAAAAATTTCATTTATAAGATGGGTAGTATTATTTTTAAGCTTAAAGTAATTACTCTTAACACAAATCATAAAAGTTAGCTGCCCAAGGTCACTGAGTTTAGAATTGGCAGAACTGGAATTTGAATCCAAGCAGTCTGCTTCAGAATTTGGAATCATAGTCAATACACAGTGCAAATGACATTGCATCTTAATGAGTCATATTTTTACCTTGTAAATATGATATAGGCAGAGGGTTAGAAGGTGAAGATCTCTGAGAAGGGATGAGAATCTTTAGTTGTAAGAACTGACCTATGGAAAGAAATAATGTTTTCCTGCTGAGCTATGAGCAGGTGTCTTATGAGGGCAAGTGAGCTATAAACTTGGGAAAGAGAAATCAATGCATCTTGAGGGAATATGGAGTTCCCAAGAACTCAGGGAACCCTAGGATCTAGTTCCCTTATAATAATAAACAATACTGGTCCTATAATTACATTTGAAGACTTTATGCCCCCAGAACACAGAAATATATGTATCAAGCCTAAAAATTAAGGCAACAGAATTATAAAAGACACTCTAGCTATCACCAGGTGTGTTCCTTAGACAAGCAGAAATATAATTATTTCTGGTTTGCTACAAATGTAAATTCCTAGGGCCAGTAAAAGCCTACTGAATTAGAATCTCAAGGGTGCTTCCAAGGAGTCTGTGATTTCAGAAGCTTTTCAAGTGACTCTATGCAGTCATGCAAAAGTATTGCTTTAAAACAGAGTAAGGTCTTTCTCAAAAAGGAAGCAATACATGTGTTTCTCTGGGGTGAAAAACAGAAGCTGTCATACATGAGATTTCCTGACAGTTGTTACAAGAAAGAATTTCTCCATTAATCTGTGAAATATCTAAACAAATGCACACACACATACAAGGGATTTCCAGTGATCTCAGCTATGAGAGTTTCAAAGGGAATTGTTCATAACAACTATTAGATGAGTTCTTATAAAACCTCATATTGCTTCCAAACTATAAAAAATCACTCTGTAGTTTACTTATTTAAAGTTCTCACCCACAAAATAGGATATTCTGATAAAATTGTGCTGCATGTAAGCAGAATTTTAAAAATTGAAAAGTATACAGGATTTCTGGTTGCCTTTAAGTTTTCTTGTAAATGAATCATTCTATATAAAGACCTAGGAGAAGCAGGGATGGTTTTAATGGAGATCAAACATTTCTTAAATGTAAATTAAGTCAAAGACAAATTCTAATATGCTTTAAACTTTCAATTTATTTTGTCTTGCCATTACATTTATGAAAATGTCTGTGTTACTGTTCAGGGAACTTTGTTGGCAAAAGTTTGTGTTCTTGAAAATATTAGTGTAGAAAGCCAATATAAGTGATAATCAAAATCATGTCAGGGTTTATAAGGTGTGATTGTGATCAAATCCGAACAATTCATGATATGATAAAATTTCGGCTGCTTTAAATATGAAAAGGAACACTTAATTGAGATTAAAATATTAAGATATTATCACTTCCCATCAAGAAAATGCAAAATAAAACTACAATGTGATTTTACCTCACACCTGCAGAATAGCAACACAAATAACAATAAGTGTTGGCAAGCACATGGAGAAAATGAAACCTTCTTGCATGTTGAGAATGCAAACTAGTGCAGCCACTCAGGTAACAGTATGGAGGTTCCTCAAAAAGTTAAAAATAGAACTACCCTATGACCCAGGAATCACATTACTGGGTATGTACCAAAGAATACAAAACACTAATTCAAAGGAATACATGTGCCCCTATGCTTATTGCATCATTATTTACAATAGCCAAGAAGTAGGAGCAGCCCAAGTCTCCACTGACTGATGAATGGATAAAGAAGAGGTAAGTGTATATGTACAATGGAATATTATTCAGCCATAACAAAGAATGCAACAACATGGATGGAGCTAGAGAGTAAATGCTAAGCAAGTAAGTCAGAGAAAGACAAATACCATATGATTTCACTTGTATGTGGGATTTAAGTAACAAAGCAAAAATGCAAAGGAAAAAGGATAAACCAAGAAATAGACTCTTAATTATGGAGAACAAACTGATGGTTACCAGAGGGGGGCGGGTGGGTAGGGGAATGGGTCAAATAGGTGGTGGGGATTAAGGAGTACACTTAACCATGTTAAGCACCAAGTAAGGGTATCAAATGTTGAATCACTGTATTGTTCACTCAAAACTAGTATAACACTGCATGTTAACTAACTGGAATTTAAAAAAAAAAAAAAGCTTTAAAAAATATATTAGCACCCTCATCAACATCTTATGAGTTCCATTATATGAAAAATATGTGCCTTATATGGAAAAATTATCAGCTGAACATATGAAACAAATGAAGTGACTATCATCCTGAATCTAAGTTGAAATGATTATCAGTCTAATTATATGTAAAAATAGTTTCAGATTTTCAGTAAATGGTCAGTTTAGATATAAAAAAATAAGAGTTTGAGAGATATAATTTAAAATTGTCAACATCTATGGCTTTTTTTAAAATTCAATTTGTCAACATATAGTATAACATTCAGTGCTCATCCTATCAGGTGCCCTCCTTAGTGCCCATCACCCAGTTACCCCATCTCCCCACCCACTTCCCCTTCTATAACCCTTTGTTTGTTTCCCAGAGTCAGAGTCTCTCATGGTTTGTCTCCCTCTCTATTTTTTCCCACTCAGTTCCCTTTCTTTCCCTTATAATCCCTTTCACTCTTTCTTATATTCCATGTATGAGTGAAACCATATGATGATTGTCCCTCTCTGATTTGTCAACATCATATGCCTTTAAATATTAACCTACCTGCTATTAAGACATTAGTGGCCATATTTTTCCATGAAATAGTTTATATTTTATTAATAGGCAAAGATTGCTTTGGCAAAAATCACATTTGTTCATATTTTTGACTAATATGCTAGAATAAAAATTAGTTCACCTTGTTAATTTGCTCTCTACAGTATTTTTCATGTTTTTCTCCATTAAGTGAAACATTTTAAGCACAATTTTTTCATTATCTTTAATAAGATAAACTATAATCATATCTTCCATATTCCTTGTAAATAGTTTCATACACAAGCCCCACGTCTTAAGTTTATTTCTTAAATTTGGTTTCATATGGGAAAAAATTGGCATTAAGTCACTAAAGGCACATGCATATTTGTTTTAATTTAGTTATTAATTATTTGTTACCCACTTAATTTTTTTTGTAGTCTCAGACTTTTATTTAAATTCTAGTTATTTAACATAGAGTACAAAATTAGTTCCAGGTGTAGAATTCAGTGATTCATCACTTACATAGAACACCCAGTGCTCATCCCTCCTTACATTTAAAAATAGCCACTTTGATGTTGCATCACTTTCACTTTTTTTTTCCTATAAGGAGGGTCTGAAAAAAAATGTGGGGCCTACATAGATTTGATATTTTTCTAAAATCTGAAATACTCATGTTTAAACACAGTTGAAGACCGATTAAGTAGTAGGTCTTATATTATCCTCAGTGTTTAGACTCTTTGATGTGTTCAATGAGAACACCTATGTGTAAGTTTACCTAGGGGTAAAACTATGTTATTCTCAATCAGATACCTATATTATTAGGTTGGAATTTGTTTAAAGGGATAGTTCCTTGGCTCATTTTAACATTTGAGTTATGCCATGATTTATTTTGATACTCTATATTCACTAGACATTTAAAAAAATCACATTCACAAAATTCCAAATAATCCAACTCTCAACTTGTCAGCAACAAATCTTTGAGTCTATCCATAGTCCAAATGTATAGTGGCTATTTTTTTCTAATGATATATGCATTGCATGAGAATAAGTCGACTGGTCTGGACATCAGTAAGAAGGAAGAAGAAATGCTGTAGAGTGTAGCTTGTTTGGGATCACCTAAGAGCATCAGCCATTCAGCTCACTGTAAATGCTCACTGAAGCACAACATCTGACAATATGGGACAGTCACCCACTGCTGAGAATCAACAAAAGCAGCGATGTCAGAATTCACCAGTGCGGCTGGCAAATCTTTCAGATTGTCATACTATTTTTCCCTCAGGGAGGGCCCTTAGAGACGGTACATTTTGTCACTTGTAAAATTAGAATTTTCTAATGGAGTTTCATCCTGACTTAAGAGTCAGTATGGGGTATAAAAAACATCAGAAAAAATAGTATGAGAACATATGGTATTCTAGGAGAATAAATAAAACAAATATAGAAGAAATAATAATTAAATATTATGAGAAGATTGTGTTGATCTGAGAAAAGACCCAAGGGTACATTGATAGGACTCACTAAGTTTCAAGAAAGGTTGCTAAGAAAGACATATCTTGGCATTTCCATTAAAGTTTTATGAACTCTAAGTATAAAGAGTAAGCCATACAAGCTTCTAGGTAAAAGCAGAGATTATTATCAAAGTAAAAGATTTTTTTTTTCATTAGACTTCTCCCTGCAACACTGAGAGGTGGAAGAAAGGGAAATCACTTTTATATCCTGTTAAAATAACTTGTCCTAAAAATCATGATTATCAAAGGAACTGTTAATCTGTTAGGGAGAAATAAAGATACCCAGTAACAGGCATGGATCCAGATCTTATCACCCAAGTACCTGATCTGCGTCAAGTTTTGTGAAGTAATAAAACAACAAATAATCTCTAAAGGAGATTTCAAAAGTGGATAAAATGAAGAGAAGAACCAGGAATGGTGATAAATGAATCTTGATACCATATATACATCTGTATATCTTTCTATGGCCACAAGATAAATATGCCAGAATTATATAAATAGAAGGGCAGAGTAAAAATAAAATTATAATAAGTACAAACTAACTTAGCAAAATTTAGGAATTGAGGAGAAAGGGTTATAGGAAATCTTCCAAGAACCTCTCTGAGGAAAAAATGAAGGAAGGAAATAAATGCCATCTAATCTTTGTGTGTGTATACAGCATGTGGGAGCTAGAGCAGAGCATTGTGTGAAGTCATCTGAATGGGGGAAACAGTTCTATCTTGTTTACAAATAATGCAGGAATCATCTGTATCTGCACAAAAGGGCAGAGAAAATCATTCTATTAACGAGAAAACAAGGTACAAGAATGGAGAAACCACAAGAAAATAGATTTAAGACTTCACAGATTTCATGGTTATCCTAAATATAATCATATTATTCTGTTAAATAAGGACATGTCTAAGAGTACTGGTCATGAATTTAAAGGGAGACCAGATGGAGGGGAAGACGGAGGAAGAGCAGGGTCCCCAATCACCTGTCCCCACCAAATTACCTAGATAACCTTCAAATCATCCTGAAAATCTACGAATTCGGCCTGAGATTTAAAGAGAGACCAGCTGGAACGCTACAGCGAGAAGAGTTCGCGCATCTATCAAGGTAGGAAGACGGGGAAAAAGAAATAAAGACACAAAAGGCCTCCAAGGGGGAGGGGCCCGCGAGGAGCCGGGCTGAGGCCGGGGCGAGTGTCCCCAGGACAGGAGAGCCCCGACCCGGAGGAGCAGGAGCTGCACCGACCTTCCCGGGGGAAAGGGGCTCGCGGGGAGGTGGAGCAGGACCCGGGAGGGCGGGGAAGCCCTCGGGCTCCGGGGACACTAACAGGCACCTGCGCCCCGGGAGAGTGCGCCGAGCTCCCTAAGGGCTGCAGCGCGCACGGGGGACCCGGAGCAGCTCGGGGGGCTCGGGGGCGGCTCCGCGGAGGGGGCTGCGGGGCGGGAGCGGCTCGGGGGGCTCGGGGGTGGCTCCGCGGAGGGGGCTGCGGGGCGGGAGCGGCTCGGGGGGCTCGGGGGTGGCTCCGCGGAGGGGGCTGCAGGGCGGGAGCAGCTGGGGGGGCTCGGGGGCGGCTCCGCGGAGGGGGCTGCGGGGCGGGAGCACAAATCCAACAGCGCAGGCCCCGGAGCACAGGGCGCCGGGACACAGCCCAGGATCCGGCCTCCCCCGGGACAGGCAGAGGCCGGGAGGGCCCAGGACAGCGAGGACGCTCCTGCCCCAGCTGAGCAGATCAGCGGCCCCGCCCCGGAGCCTCCAGGCCCTGCAGACGGAGAGCTCCGGAGCTACTGCGGGGGCTGACTCCCGGGCTGCAGAGCTGGCCCCGCCACTGCGGTTGTTCCTCCTGGGGCCTCACGGGGTGAACAACGCCCACTGAGCCCTGCACCAGGCAGGGGCAGAGCAGCTCCCCCAAGTGCTCACACCTGAAAATCAGCACAGCAGGCCCCTCCCCCAGAACCAGCTAGAGGGACAGGGGAAAAACAAATTATTGACCAAGCAGCACTGGAAAGTTCCGGGAGAAGTCAAGGGACTTACAGTATACAGAATCAGAGAATACTCCCCCCCCCTTTTTTTTTTTGCTTTTTGATTTTTGTTTGCTTCCACCACCCCCTTTTTTCTTCCTTTCTTTTTTTTTCTCTTTTTCTTCTCTTTTTTCTTTTTATCTTCCTTTTTTCTTTTTTTCTTTTTTTATTTTCTTTCCTTCTTTCTCTTCTCTCTTTTTCTCCTTTTCCCAATACAACCTGTTTTTGGCCACTCTGCACTGAGCAAAATGACTAGAAGGAAAACATCACCTCAAAAGAAAGAATCAGGGATCCCTGGGTGGCGCAGGGGTTTGGCGCCTGCCTTTGGCCCAGGGCGCGATCCTGGAGACCCGGGATCGAATCCCACATCGGGCTTCCGGTGCATGGAGCCTGCTTCTCCCTCTGCCTGTGTCTCTGCCTCTCTCTCTTTCTCTCTCTGTGACTATCATAAATAAATAAACATTAAAAAAAAAAAAAAAGAAAGAAACAGAAACAACCTCTCTCCCACAGAATTACAAAATCTGGATTACAATTCAATGTCAGAAAGCCAATTCAGAAGCACTATCATACAGCTACTGGTGGCTCTAGAATAAAGCATAAAGGACTCAAGAGACTTCATGACTGCAGAATTTAGATCCAATCAGACATAAATTAAAAATCAATTGAATGAGATGCAATCCAAACTAGAAGTCCTAACGACGAGGGTTAACGAGGTGGAAGAACAGGTGAGTGACATAGAAGAGAACTTGATGGCAAAGAGGGAAACTGAGGAAAAAAGAGACAAACAATTAAAAGATCATGAGGATAGATTAAGGGAAATAAATGACAGCCTGAGGAAGAAAAACCTACGTTTAATTGGGGTTCCCGAGGGCGCCGAAACGGCCAGAGGGCCAGAGTATGTATTTGAACAAATCATAGCTGAAAACTTTCCTAATCTGGGAAGGGCAACAGACATTCAGATCCAGGAAGTAGAGGGATCCTCCCCTAAAATCAAAAAAACTATTCAACCCCTCGACATTTAGTAGTTAAGCCTGCAAATTCCAAAGATAAAGAGAAGATCCTTAAAGCAGCAAGAGACAAGAAATCCCTGACTCTTTTGAGGAGGAGTATTAGGGTAACAGCAGACCTCTCCACAGAGACCTGGCAGGCCAGAAAGGGCTGGCAGGATATATTCAGGGTCCTAAAGGAGAAGAACATGCAACCAAGAATACTTTATCCAGCAAGGCTCTCATTCAGAATGGAAGGAGAGATAAAGAGCTTCCAAGACAGGCAGGAACTGAAAGAATATGTGACCTCCAAACCAGCTCTGCAAGAAATTTTAAGGGGCATTCTTAAAATTCCCCTTTAGGAAGAAGTTCAGTGGACAATCCACAAAAACAAGGACTGAATAGATATCATGATGACACTAAACTCATATCTTTCAATAGTAACTCTGAACGTGAACGGGCTTAATGACCCCATCAAAAGGCGCAGGGTTTCAGACTGGATAAAAAAGCAGGACCCATCTATTTGCTGTCTACAAGAGACTCATTTTAGACAGAAGGACACCTACAGCCTGAAAATAAAAGGTTGGAGAACCATTTACCATTCGAATGGTCTTCAAAAGAAAGCAGGGGTAGCCATCCTTATATCAGATAAACTAAAATTTACCCCTAAGACTGTAGTGAGAGATGAAGAGGGACACTATCTCATACTTAAAGAATCTATCCAAAAAGAGGACTTAACAATCATCAATATATATGCCCCGAATGTGGGAGCTGCCAAATATATCAATCAATTAATAACCAAAGTTAAGACATACTTAGATAATAATACACTTATATTTGGTGACTTCAATCTAGCGCTTTCTACACTCGATAGGTCTTCTAAACACAACATCTCCAAAGAAACGAGAGCTTTAAATGATACACTGGACCAGATGGATTTCACAGATACCTACAGAACTTTACATCCAAACGCAACTGAATACACATTCCTCTTGGACTTCAAACACGTGGAGGTTAAGAACCATCTTGCTAAAAGATGAAAGGATCAACCAAGAAATTAAGGAAGAATTAAAAAGATTCATGGAAACTAATGAGAATGAAGATACAAACATTCAAAATCAATACAGCAAAAGCAGTCCTGAGGGGGAAATACATCGCAATAAAAGCATCGAAAAACTGGAAAGGACTCAAATACAAAAGCTAACCTTACACCTAAAGGAGCTAGAGAAAAAACAGAAATAGATCCTACACCCAGCAGAGGAAGAGAGTTAATAAAGATTCGAGCAAAACTCAACGAAATCAAGACCAGAAGAACTGTGAAACAGATCAACAAAACCAGGAGTTTGTTCTTTGAAAGAATTCATAATATAGATAAATCATTAGCCAGCCTTATTAAAAAGAAGAGAGAGAAGACTCAAATTAGTAAAATCATGAATGAGAAAGGAGAGATCACTACCAACACCAAGGAAATACAAAAGATTTTAAAAACATATTATGAACAGCTATACGCCAATAAACTAGAAGAAATGGATGAATTTCTGGAAAGCCACAAATTACCAAAACTGGATCAGGAAGAAATAGAATACCTGAACAGGCTAATAACCAGGCAGGAAATTGAAGCAGTCATCAAAAACCTCCAAAGACACAAAATTCCAGGGCCAGATGGCTTCCCTGGGGAATTCTATCAAACATTTAAAGAAAAAACCATACCTATTCTACTAAAGCTGTTTGGAAAGATAGAAAGAGATGGAGTACTCCCAAACTCGTTCTATGAGGCCAGCATCACCTTAATTCCAAAACCAGACAAAGACTCCACCAAAAACGAGAATTATAGACCAATATCCCTGATGAACATGGATGCTAAAATTCTCAACAAGATACTAGCCAATAGGGGATCCCTCGGTGGCGCAACGGTTTGGCGCCTGCCTTTGGCCCAAGGCACGATCCTGGAAACCCGGGATCGAATCCCACGTCGGGCTCCCGGTGCATGGAGCCTGCTTCTCCCTCTGCCTGTGTCTCTGCCTCTCTCTCTATCTCTCTCTCTCTCTCTCTCTGTGTGTGTGTGACTATCATAAATAAATAAAAATTTATAAAAAAAAAAAAAAGATACTAGCCAATAGAATCCAAAAGTACATTAAGAAAATTATTCACCATGACCAAGTAGGATTTATTCCCGGGACACAAGGCTGGTTCAACACTCATAAAACAATCAATGTGGTTCATCATATCAGCAAGATAAAAACCAAGAACCATATGATCCTCTCAATAGATACAGAGAAGGCATTTGACAAAATACAGCATCCATTCCTGATCCAAACTCTTCAGGGTGTAGGGATAGAGGGAACATTCCTCGACATCTTAAAGCCATCTACGAAAAGCCCACAGCAAATATCATTCTCAATGGGGAAGCACTGGGAGCCTTTCCCCTAAGATCAGGAACAAGACAGGGATGTCCACTCTCACCACTGCTGTTCAACATAGTACTGGAAGTCCTAGCCTCAGCAATCAGGCAACAAAAAGAAATAAAAGGCATTCAAATTGGCAAAGAAGAAGTCAAACTCTCCCTCTTTGCAGATGATATGATAATGTACATAGAATGCCCAAAAGCCTCCACCGCAAGATTGCTAGAACTCATACAGCAATTCGGCAGTGTGGCAGGATACAAAATCAATGCCCAGAAGTCAGTGGCATTTCTATACACTATCAATGAGACTGAAGAAAGAGAAATTAAGGAGTCAATCCCATTTACAATTGCACCCAAAAGCATAAGATACCTAGGAATAAACCTAACCAAAAAGGTAAAGGATCTATACCCTAAAAACTATAGAATGCTTCTGAAAGAAATTGAGGAAGACACAAAGAGATGGAAAAATATTCCATACTCATGGATTGGCAGAATTAATATTGTGAAAATGTTAATGCTACCCAGGGAAATTTACACAGTTAATGCAATCCCTATCAAAATACCATGGACTTTCTTCAGAGAGTTGGAACAAATCATCTTAAGATTTGTGTGGAATCAGAAAAGAACCATGAATAGCCAGGGGAATTTTAAAAAAGAAAAC
The DNA here is from genome assembly GCF_053574225.1 of Canis aureus. Classification (NCBI taxonomy): domain Eukaryota; kingdom Metazoa; phylum Chordata; class Mammalia; order Carnivora; family Canidae; genus Canis; species Canis aureus. The sequence continues at coordinate 9,280,969 of NC_135640.1, forward strand.
CATAGCTGGGGGCATCACAATGCCAGATTTCAGGTTGTACTACAAAGCTGTGGTCATCAAGACAGTGTGGTACTGGCACAAAAACAGACACATAGATCAATGGAACAGAATAGAGAACCCAGAAGTGGACCCTGAACTTTATGGTCAACTAATATTTGATAAAGGAGGAAAGACTATCCACTGGAAGAAAGTCAGTCTCTTCAATAAATGGTTCTCGGAAAATTGGACATCCACATGCAGAAGAATGAAACTAGACCACTCTCTTGCACCATACACAAAGATAAACTACAAATGAATGAAAGATCTAAATCTGAGACAAGATTCCACCAAATTCCTAGAGGAGAACACAGGCAACTCCCTTTTTGAACTCGGCCACAGTAACTTGCAAGATACTTCCACGAAGGCAAAAGGAACAAAAGCAAAAATGAACTATTGGGACTTCATCAAGATAAGCTTTTCAACAGCAAAGGATACAATCAAGAACACTAAAAGACAACCTACAGAATGGGAGAAGATAGTTGCAAATGACGTATCAGATAAAGGGCTAGTTTCCAAGATCTATAAAGAACTTATTAAACTCAACACAAAGAAACAAACAATCCAATCATGAAATGGGCAAAAGACATGAAGAGAAATCTCACAGAGGAAGACATAGACATGGCCAACATGCATATGAGAAAATGCTCTGCATCACTTACCATCAGGGAAATACAAATCAAAACCACAGTGAGATACCACCTCACACCAGTGAGAATGGAGAAAATTAACAAGGCAGGAAACCAAAATGTTGGAGAGGATTCAGAGGAAAGGGAACCCTCTTACACTGTTGGTGGGAATGTGAACTGGTGCAGCCACTCTGGAAAACTGTGTGGAGGTTCCTCAAAGAGTCAAAAATAGACCTGCCCTATGACCCAGTAATTGCACTGCTGGAGATTTACCCCAAAGATTCAGATGCAATGAAATGCCGGGACACCTGCACCCCGATGTTTATAGCAGCAATGTCCACAATAGCCAAACTGTGGAAGGAGCCTCGGTGTCAATCGAAAGATGAATGGATAAAGAAGATGTGGTTTTTGTATACAATGGAATATTCCTCAGCCATTAGAATTGACAAATACCTGCCATTTGCCTCAACGTGGATGGAACTGGAGGGTATTATGCTGAGTGAAGTAAGTCAATTGGATAAGGACAAACATCATATGGTCTCATTCATTTGGGGAATATAAATAATAGTGAAAGGGAATAGAAGGGAAGGATTAATAAATGGGTAGGAAATATCAGAAAGGGAGACAGAACATGAAGACTCCTAACTCTGGGAAATGAACTAGGGGTGGTGGAAGGGGAGGAAGGTGGGGGGTGGGGATGAATGGGTGACGGGCACTGAGGGGGGACTTGACAGGATGAACACTGGATGTTATTCTGTATGTTGGCAAATTGAACACCAATAAAAAATAAATTTATTATTTAAATAAATAAATAAATAAATAAAAAGGGAGACCAATCAACAGGGCTAGTTTTCTCCAGTTAGAGTCAGAAGTGGAGCAGACAAGGCTCAGAATTTGCCAAAGACCAAATTTCCAGGAAACCTTACACAAAACAGATGATGATATATGTATAGGTTGGCTATAGTATGGGTGATGTCTAGGAGATGGGAAATGATGAAAAATGATAGAATTATTGATTTTTAAGTTATGATTAATACAAGTGTTAATGGAGTTGAGGTACTGGAGAGAGTGAGCTGGAAATAAACTAGAATACGGTCATTTCAAAAAGGAATCCTTGAGACTGGGACACCTGGGTGGCTCCATGGTTGAGCATCTGCCTTTAGCCCAGGGCGTGATCCTAGAGTCCTGGGATGGAGTCCCACTTCGGGCTCCCTGCATGGAGTCTGCTTCTCTCTCTCTGCCTGTGTCTCTGCCTCTCTCTCTCTCTCTCTCTAAGAATAAATAAATAAAATCTTTAAAGAAAGGAATCCTTGAGACTAAGATTTTTGATAGTGCTGCTGTTGGCAAAAACAAAGATCTGAAGATAATGGCAAGATGTAAGATGAAAAAGATGATTGAAGAAGAGAAGTTCAATAAAGTGATACTAGCTTTATCTTGATGGATATTGAAGTATCCAGAAAATAAGACAATAAATATGCACTTGAAATTAATGACAACTGTATACCAGAATAAATGGCAAAGAAAATATGGGCATGAATATATATATATATAATACATCAATAATATATATTATATTATTATATGATATATCATTATGTACTAATATGTATTAAATTGGATACACCTAATATATAAAATATAACCAAGTAAAGGAATTGGGTAATACTCATTAAACTTGATTTATACATATATAGACATATGTAGATAGCTCATATAGAATATATACACAATATTGTATGCTGATAGACCATTATGAAAATGATTATGCATTTGAATATAAAGGAAACTTTATTAATTCTACAATCTATATTTTTATTAGAAGCCAATAAATTAGAAATAATCAAATGTGACTAAACAGTCTTCCATACTTTAAAATCAGTGAAGTATGCTACTATATAACCATGAGATGAAAAGATTGAAGTAAAATTTTCAAAAATAGACAATTAGAGACAATTCATGTGAAAAACTACAATAATGAAAATAGAGAAAATTTTATAGTTATAAATCTGTTTTTGAAAAACAAAAACAGTAATCACTTTTTGAAATTGGAGACTAAACAGCGAAAAGTATCAATACAGATTTTTTTTCAAGTAGAAAGAGTAGGTGAATCTAAAACTGAGTTTTTTTAAAATAAACTAATACAATAAAAAAAAATCCTTGCAAGCATGGCCAAGATGAGAACAGAAAGGTACTGAAAAAGAGTGGATTCTCTGAATAAAATGAAGCAAGCCTAATGTGAAAATATAAAACTTAGAAATGTTCCAAAATGATAATGCAAGTAAGTGTTAGGTCCATGATACTTAGTTTGCAGTCCCTCTGAGTGATTCTTCTTTTTTTAACTTTTCTTTTTTAAGATTTTTAAAATTTATTCATTCATGAGAGACACACAGAGAAAGAGAGAGACAGAGACACAGGCAGAGGGAGAAGCAGGTTCCATGCGGGGAGCACGACGTGGGAGTCGATCCTGGTACCCCAGGATCACTCCCCGGGCCCAAAGGAGGCGCTAAACCACTGAGCCACCTAGGGATCCCCCCTCTGAGTGATTCTGATGCAGCTAAAATTAGAGAACTGTTGTACAATAGTGACAGTGATATTTTCCCATTTCTTATTTATGAATGTATTTTTACATAAGTTCTTGATATTTTTCAGTAAAAGAATAAACCAATAGAATATTTTCAGTAATCTTTAAAATAAGAATAATATTTTGGGGTAAATTAGCTTCTTCATTATATTGAAAGTTCTGGGAAGGAAATATAATGGCCCTTGTTTTATTATCAAATTACTAAAAATATTTGTCATTTTTATGTAGGAAAAATGTTAGCTATTTTATTTTTAAGTAATGGCATTTATTAAATGTTCCTTTTCGAATATGTTTTTCAATATTGGGGTTTTTCAAAAGAAAACAATGTGTTCTAGGGAAATTTTTAAATTACTTCACGTTAACACTTATACATTTTTCTTGCCTACTTCTACTGTCCACTACTTCTAAAACAAGGCCAAGTAAGAGTTGTAGAAATAAGCACCCATGTTTCATTCCTGACTTAAGCATTTCCTATATTTTAAACTTTAGGAAAGTTTGGCAGTTTTGTATAAATGTGCATATGTAATTTTAATGGCCTAAGTACTAATCTATTCTAATGAAAATTATTAGTAAATTTTAATATCCATTTTTCAAATGATCTTTGTATATTTTATTGATGTAATATTATATAGAAATTATCAATGTATTTCTCAATATTGATGTAAGTTCTAGAATTAGGGGAAACCTTTTTCTTTTTAACATACTGACAATTATTTGATATGTTTATTAGATTCATGTTCTATGTTCTTTAAAAAGTGTCTTAATTTTTTAGTGGTCAAAATTTATTAAAGGGGGAAATTTATGTGTAAAATCCAGAAAACAATTTTACATTTTGTAATATAGGGAAAAATCTGCATCAAGCATATTTATAGAAATAGTGTTAATTATGTTACCATTAGAAAATACATATAGGTCAAAAGAAATGGAGGAAAAAGTAAGAGACAGTTGGTAACTATTAGATGTTTTTGACCACAGCAGTGAGATGGCTTGTGCAAGAAGAAATGAGATCTAATAAAAGTGCACAGGTAATATAGTTTTTAGTTTCCCTACTAAGGAGACCCAAGTTATGATAGTAATCTTTGAATGAGAATAAACTAGAACAAATGAAGTAAATAGTGCCTAAATTAAAGCTAAAACCCACTTGGAACTCCATGTTAAAGAAAGCTGGGGAGACATGAATAGAAGGGCTTCTATACTAAGTTATGCATAAAAGTATTGATTTTAGTCTGTGTTTGAAAGTTTCTGGTAATACTGCAAACCTGTTCTTACAAGTCAGTTTTGACTAACACCAAAAATCAAGTAGGCTTTTTTTTACATGGCTTGTTTTATCCACTGCTAAAATAGTATGAAAAGAAAATTTGGCTGAAAAATAGTTGGATTGCATCTTCTTTATAACACACTCTGCTATTTGTCCTGGTATCTATTTTGCTCTTTAAATTAGCCATGAGTTTCAGACTTTCTAGTGGTGGAAGTTGTAGATATAAAACAATCTTGATAGTTTTCATTCCTATCCTAACTTTTCTATGTTTTCAGGTCAAGTTAGGCTAATGAAATGTCTGAAATAAAATAGGCACTAGATCTATATAGATTTGTATATGCGAAGTTATTTTTAGAGAATTCAAGCCTAAGTTCAGAAAATTATTTCATTTATTGTATTTTAATATAGCATGACTCTATGAAAAATAGCATGGCATTATAGTGGTCTTAATAAAAATGGACTCAGATCTAAGGGAAGAATTTAAGTACATACATGAAATCTGTTCACCATTAAAAACTGTAGCTATAAATGTCCATTTTCTGCTCTCTACATTTATTGTATTATTGCCAATCACTTTACCTTTCCATGATTTTCTACTCACTTCAGAGTAATTTTTCTCCAGCAACCGTAGCTTATTTATTTTAGGATACTAAGTATTAAAGTTTTACTTTAATATTTAATTAATAATTAAATATATAAATAATAATAGAGTTGCTTCATTAACTGTTTCTTCATTGTAAGTAATTTATGTGTTAATGTCTTATCTTTGATGATAGTGTCAGCCTTTACATTTTGTAGTTCTTGCTAGTTGTTTAAATTTAAATTTTTACCCCAGAAGTTAATGTTCTCCTGAAGTGGAACAGCACTCTAGCACTAGATTACAGTTCGTCTACATATCGCTGCTTAACCGTTGAAGGAATAGTTCAACTATTAAGCAGCAGTATCTAAAAATCATATATATGTTGCTGATGATGAATGTATATAAAACCTTTGTTGCAATTTCTCTTTCCATTTTTCCTGATTTCCTGAATTCCAGGAGTGGTTCTCCCTTATCATTTCTCTCTCTACTCAGCATATGCTGTGTAATTTTTTAATTCCCTGTACTACATCCCTTCCTCCTAAAATACTCAAAAGTATTTTCTGTTTTATTGAGCAATTCCTAACTAATAAGTACTTAAATCATCTCATTTTAGCTTGTACCTATCTCGTCACTTTCATTTATCTGGAATACATGTCACTTAAAGCTCATATTCTCCCTTTTCATTTAAAAGTGTGAAATAGCAACGGATATTAATACATAGTTGCTCTTGGAAGAAAAGGAAAAGGAAGTTAATCCATCTAGACATGAAACAATTTAAAATGGCTTAAAGACAAAAAGGTTACCAGGTTAAAAGATCACAAAACTTAAATGTAAACCTATTATTTGAAGTGATGTATGAAAAACATCTTTGATGACCCAATGTACTTATGTGTATAATAAATGTATTCCTTGCTACCTGATTACAATAATTTCCAAGGTACCCAGCTAGAAACACTATCCTGGATAATGTAAATTATAATAAACAAACATTAATTCAAGCTGGGCATAATGCCCAGAGAACCAGCTAAGTGAAAATGGGCAATGAGCTCCAAAAAAAAAAAAAAAAGGAAACTGTTGAAAAAGGAGTTGCTAAATATGAAATAACTACAGTTATACACACAATGTTTCCATTTTTAAATAAAGAAGCATTTCTGCATATTGTGGAGCCCAGCAATTATTTGTTTAAAACTGGCTTTGTCCTTGCATCAGTTTATAAACTCCTCTAAAAGTTGAAAGCTAAAGATTTAAATTACTATAAATCTGGGGGGATGAAAATGCAATTTTATGAGAACCATGGTTTCTATTGACAGTTTATAATAGTGGGACTCAGGCTTTCCGTAGACAACAAAACTAGCACTGTTAGCAACCAGTAGCAAAAAAATATCACAGAGAAATGTAATTTCTCTCCAGAATCTTAAGGTATCAGAGCAATCTCGACATTGCTTTTCTTTCTCTATACACTTTGAGTGATAGTAGCCTTGGTATCAGTGAAATATCTTCCAGAAGCCACTTGAGAACAAAGGTTAATCTGAAATGTAATATAAAGAGGGAAATTACAAGAAAGATTCATGAAGTTACTATTATTCATTCTATATGGAGCTGAATACATTCATATCAAAAAACAATATTTTAACTTTAGCTACAGTGTTAAAATCATGACAAATCTGATGTGATGTGCAAATGAAAGGGTTTTTTTTTTTAAGATTTTATTTATTCATGAGAGACACACAGAGAAAGAGAGAGAGACAGAGACACAGGCAGAGGGAGAAGCAGGCTCCAGGCAGAGAGCCTGATGTGGGGACTCGATCCTGGGTCTCTAGGATCACACTGAAGTGGTCTAAATCACTGAGCCACCTGGGCTGCCCAAATGGAAGCTTTTTGAAATAAGCTTTAATTCGAATATGTTATTGGGTTTGATATGTAGAAAAAAGAGAAATAGGAAGACAGAAGAGATTTGGGGAAGAAGAAAGGACAGAACAATAGGGTAAAAGAGGGAAAAAAGATGGAAGGAGAAAGATAAAACAGTTAAAAAGTATTTAAGACTGGAAGTACTAACTATAGGAAATAACTAAAAAAAAAAAAAAAAAAAAAACAGAAACCAGGAATATATAGTATGGATCAAAACTGACACCAATAATCCCAACTAGTGACTAAATAACCTGGTTTATAATGTGACAATTTTTAAACAAAAAAGTTAATGCAGATGAAGGATAAAAGATATGTCCACATATACTTGAATCTTCTATAGATTTTCCAGAGTGAGGGAAATTGGTACCAGTTAGTGTGGCATAGTAAGTATTTGACTCATAGATATAAACCTTAAGTAACCACTGAAGGACTATAGCAAATGTCATGTAGATAATTTTAAAATGTTATTCTTGTTATTCATTTTATTTCTAAAATAACAATTTTCTTATAAAATTATATTCACTTTAAAAACTCTCAAGGGGGTAAGAGGGAACAACATACCTCAACATAATATAGTCCATATATTACTCACCCACAGCTAATGACATACCCAGTAATGACGAGTAGAAATTTTCCTCTAAGATAAAAAATTGTATGTATATATACATATATATATAAAATATACTCAACCATAAAAAAATGAGATCTTACCATTTGTGACACCTTGGTTGGATCTAGAGGGTATTATGCTTAGTGAAATAAGACAAACAGAAAAACAAATACATATGATTTCATCTATATGTGGAATCTAAAATAGAAAACAAATGAACAAAGCAGAAGCAGACCTGCAAATAAAGAGAATAAAATGATGATTGCTGAAGGGGAATGGGGAAGGGGGATAGGCAAAATGGGTGAAAAGGAGTGGTAGGTATAAGCTTCCAATCATGAAATGAATCATGGGAATGAGAGGTGCAACATAGAAAATATAGTCAATGGTACTATAGCAACATTGTATGGTGACAGATGGTTGCTACATTTGTGAGCATAGCATAATGCATAGAGTTGTCAGATCACTATGTTGTACATCTGAAACAAAAACTGTGTCAAGTACTCTTCAACAAATGAATACAATTTTAAAAAAATACTATTATTTCTATTAGAGAATCAATATATTGGACTGGTAATAAGGAGAGGGTGGGTGGCAAGATCATATTTCCTGGTTTCAAGTCTCAGGATTGCTATTTATTAAACATGAAAATTTAAACAATCGATTTATCTGCACTGAGACTATTTTTTTTTTTTTAGTTTGTAAAATGGGACTAAGAATACATATCTCATAAAATTATTGTGAATATTAGGTCAAAAAACTCCTATGTATGCTTAGAAGCATCCCACTACATTTAGCCATCCTCATTGTTTGTGTTTATTAGAATACTAGCTACATTTTTTTAAGTAATACTTTTTGAAACACTAGACATTTTAAAGAACAGATAACACATAAAGTTCAAGTTTGGAAACTAGTTTTGACAAGCCATTTGAATTACTGGCTATCTGTGATTTTGAGCAATCATTTTATGGAACTTCCAATTTTAAAATCTTCTTCAAGAGCTCAATTATCATCACTAATAGTGCACACTAATGTATCAGCCGACACTTTGTACTGTATCATTTTTGAATTCAGGGAGATTTTTAAAATGTCCCCATCATCTAAAATGCATGAGTAACACTTTAAACAAGAAACCCAAACTACTTCAGAAATCTTTTACTTTCTTACAAAATAATGAAATCCAAGGAAGAGTAGGGTCGTCACCTGACCCGGCCCCACCCACTCCCCCCGGATACCTTCTAAGCCATCCTGAACACCTAGGAATCCAACCTGAGATTTAAAGAGAGGACAGCCAGAGGTACAGAGAGAAGGGTTTTTGCTTCTAACAGTGTAGGACGGTGGAGAAAAATAAAATAAAAAAGAATCGAGTGGCGGAGGGCCCCCCGCGAGGAGCCGGGCTAAGGGGGGCGGGGGGAGCCTCGGGACAGGAGAGCCCCAACCGGGAGATTCTTCCCAGAGGGAAGTGCTCAGCAGGGAAATGGGCAGAAGCGCAGGAGGGGGGGGACCCTCCAGTCTCCCGGGGTCACTGGGAGAGGAGGGCGCCGGGGGAGAGCGCACCCACACCGCGGGATCTCGGTCAGGGCTGCAGCGCAGCCGGCGGGGCCTCAGGAGAAGCCGGTGGGTCAGGCGGGGGCTCCAGGCGGGCTGTGCCCTGCTGCCTTCGGGAGCCACTGGCCCCGGGAGCGGGATTCCAGCAGCAACAGGCCCCGAATTCCGGGGCACCAGGGGACACAGCCCCCACCCTGCGGTCCCCCCGGACAGGCGGAGGCGGGGAGGGCACAGGACAGCGAGGACACTCCTGCTGCCAGGCGCCCCCAGCTGTGCAGGTCAGTGCGGACTGGGAGCTGCAGGTGGTTACTGGGGGAGCTGACCCCAGGGCTGGGGACCTGGACACCACCAGTGGTGTCATTCCTCCTGTGTCACTGTGTGCCTGGGAGGGGGGGGGGGGGCCACCTGGGAACACAGGCTTCACGGGGTCAACAGCACTCACTGAGCCTGGCACCTGGCGTGGGAGGGGGGGGCATCTCCCCAGGTGCACACACCTGAGAGCACAGCAGGCCCCTCCCCCAGAAGACCAGGTGGAAGAACAGGGGAAGAGCCAGTTGTCGACCAAGCAGCACTGGAAAGCTCCACATCCTAGGGAAATAGTATATAGAACTAGAGTCCGCATTTTTTTTTTCTTTTTCCAGTAAATTCGTTTTTATATCAGACTAAAAATTTCCAATATTTTTCCTCTTTTCCCATCTTAACTATGATATTTTACCAGCTCTTCATTTTTAAGCTTTTTTTCTTTTTGACTAATATCTCTACAATTATAGATCTTAGATATATTTTCTACTTCTGGATTCCCTTCAATGTATTCAATTTAATTTTGGTAGATATACGAGATATGGTTATTTGTTTTTTTGTTTTCTCAGCCTCCTTTTGTTCTACAATAGTGGAAGTTAATATCTTCTAAAACATGACCAGCATGCACCCAGAGCCAAGTGGGATATCGTGCTGGTTCATTCTGTGAGATTATAGTCTCTCTTCGTTCCCATTTTGCTCCCCTCTTTTATCTCGTTTATGTTCTTGCAGTCAGTTTGGGGGCACTCTACAAGTATTGCTGGTTTATATAAATTTGGGATTGGGCATCTTCTAACATACAGAACTGAATATACTCAAAACCAAGAGGATAACCCTCTAGGACCCTTCAGGGAGACTACATTCCCTCTTTACTACCACTTCTTCACCACCATAATCCCCCAATATATTTTTTTTTTCTCTTTTTCCTCTTTTCTTTACATTTTTTGTCTTTTTATTTTTTTCTTCTTCTTTGTTTTGGTTTTTGGCTTTTTATTTTTACTACTTTGTTTTAAAATTTGTTTTTCACTTTAGTAGTCCTTTTGTTTAATTTTGTTCTGATCTTTTTTCTTTTGTTTTCTGGTCTCTGACCTCTTTGGAATCATCCAGGGTGTATTTTTCTTAGGTCGTGGTTGACATTATTGACTAAGACCACTCATACAGCCACTCTACACTGGACAAAATAACTAAAAGGAAGAATTCACCACAAAAGAAAGAACTGGAAACAGTACTCTCTGCCAGAGTTACAGGACTTGGATTTCAATACAATGTCAGAAAGTCAATTCAGAAGTACAATTAAAAAGCTACTGGTGGCTCTGGAAAAAAGGATAAGACTCTAGAGACATCATTACTGCAGAATTGAGATCTCATCAGGCTGAAATTAAAAATAGATTAGATGAGATACAATCCAAACTAGATATCCTAACTGCCAGGGTTAATGAGGTGGAAGAGAGTGAGTGACATAGAAGACAAGTTGGTGGTAAGGAAGGAAACTGAAGAAAAATGAGAAAAACAATTAGACCCCAAGAGGAAAGGCTTAGGGAAATAAACGATAGCCTGAGAAGGAAGAATTTACGTATAATTGGGATTCCAGAAGAGACTGAGAGAGAGAGAAAGAGGACCACAAAGTATATTTGAACAAATCATAGCTGAGAAATTCCCTAATCAGGGGAAGGAAACAGGCATTCAGATCTAAGAGTTAAAGAGGATCCCCCCCCAAAATCAATAAAAACCATTCAACACCTCTACATTTAATAGGGAAACTTGCAAATTCAAAAGATAAAGAGAAAATTATTTTTTTTAGATTTTATTTACTCATGAGAGACACAGAGAGAAAGAGAGGGAGAATCACAGGCAGAGAAAGAAGCAGAATCCATGCAGGAAGCCCAATACAGGACTTGATCTTAGGACTCTGGGATCACATCCTGAGCCAAAGGCAGATGCTCAACCACTGAGCTACCCAGGCATCCCAAAAGAAAATTCTTAAAGCAGCATGAGATAAGAGATTCTTGACTTATATTGGGTGATATATTAACAGCAGACCTCTCCACAGAGACCAGGCAGGCCAGAAAGGGCTGGAAGGATATATTCAGGGTCCTAAATGAGAATAATATGCATCCAAGAATACTCTATCCAGCAAGGCTCTCATTCAGAATAGAAGGAGAGATAAAGAGCTTTCAAGATAGGCAGAAACTAAAAGAACATGTAACAACTAAAACAGCTTTGTAAGAAATATTAAGAAGGACCCTGTAAAAGAAAGAGGGAGCCCAAAGAAACAATCCACAAAAACAGGCACTAAATAGGTATTATGATGACACTGAATTCATATCTTTCAATAGTTACTCTGAACATGAATGGGCTAAATGATCCCCACAAAAGACCAGGGTTGAGACTGGCAAAAGAAAGCTGGGGTAGCCATCCTCATATCAAATAAATTAGAGTTTATCCCAAAGACTGTAGTAAGAGATGATGAGGGACACTATATCATACTTAAAGGGTCTATCCTACAAGAAGACCTAATAATCATGAATATTTATGCCCCTAGTGTGGGAGCCACCAGGTATATCAATCAGTTAATAACCAAAGTAAAGAGATAGTTAGGTAACAATACACTAATAGTTAGAGACTTCAACACATGACCTATCTTCTAAGCACGACCTCACCAAAGAAACAAGGGCCTTAGATAATACACTGGACCAGAGGGATTTCACAGATATATACAGAACTTTCCATCTGAATGCAACTGAATACACGTTCTCCTCAAGTGCACATTGAAGTTTCTCCAGAAGACCACTTACTGGGTCACAAATCAAGTCTCAACTGATAACAAAAGATTGGGATTGTCCCCTGCATATTTTCATATCATAATGCTTTGAAACTTGAGCTTAAACACAAGAAGATTTGGAAGAAATTCAAATGTGTGGAGGTAAAAGAACATCCTACTAAAAGATGAATGAGTCAACCAGGAAATCAGAGAAGAATTAAAAATATTCATGGAAACTAATGAAAATGAAGATACAACCATTCAAAATCTTTGGGATACATACAGCAAAACAGTCCTAAGAGGGAAATACATCACAATATAAGCCTCCCTCAAAAAATTGCAAAAACTCAAATACACAAGCTAACCTCACACCTAAAGGAACTGGAGAAAGAACATCAAGTAAAACCTACACCAAGCAGAAAAAGAGAGATAATAAAGATTTGAGCAGAACTCAATGAAATAGAGACCAGAAGAACTGTAGAATAGATCAACAAAACCAAGAGTTTGTTCTTTGAAAGAATTAATAAGATAGATAAACCCCCAGCCAGCCTTATTAAAAAAGAGAAAAGACTCAAATTAATAAAACCACGAATGAAAGAAGAGAGATTACAACCAATACCAAGAAAATACAAGCAATTTTAAAAACGAGCAGCTATTCGCCAACAAATTAGGCAATCTTGAAGAAATGGATGCATATCTGGAAAACCACAAGTTACCTAAACTGGAACAGGATGAAATAGAAGTCCTGAGAAGGCCAATAACTGCGAGGAAATTGAAGGAATTATCAAAAAACTCCCAAGACACAAAAGTCCAGGACTAGATGGCTTCCCAGGGGAATTCTATCAAACGCTTAAAGAAGAATTAATACCTATTCTACTAAAGCTGTTCCAAAGGATAGAAAGGGATGGAATATTTCCAAATTCATTCTATGAGGCCAGCATCACCTTAATTCCAAAACCAGACAAAGACCCCACCAAAAAGTATAATTATGGACCAATATCCCTGATGAACATGGATGCAAAAATTCTCAACAAGATACTAGCTAGTAGGATCCAACAGTACATTAAGAAGATAATTCACCATGATCAAGTGGAATTTATCCCCAGGATGCAAGGCTGGCTCAATAATCATAAACCAATCAACATAATATATCATATCAACAAGAGAAAAAACAAGAGTCATATGATCCTCTCAATAGATGCAGAGAAAGCATTTGATAAAATACAGCATCATTCATGATCAAAACTCTTCAGAGCATAGGGATAGAGGGAACATTCCTCAGCATCTTAAAAGTCATCTATGACCCACAGCAAATATCATTCTCAATGGGAAAATCTTAGAGCCTTTCCCTAAGATCAGGAACACGACAGGGATGTCCACTCTCACCACTGCTATTCAACGTAGTACTAGAAGTCTTAGCCTCAGCATTCAGGCAACAAAAAGAAATAAAAGGCATTCAATTTGGCAAAGAGAAGTCAGACTCTCCCTCTTCTCAGATGACATGATAATGTACATAAAAAACCCAACAGACTCCCCCCCAAGTTTGCTAGAACTCATACAGCAATTCGGCAGTGTGGCAGGATACAAAATCAATGCCCAGAAAATCAGTGGCATTTCTATATATGAAAAATGAAACTGAAGAAAGAGAAATTAAGGAGTCAATCCCATTTACAACTGCACCCAAAACCCTAAGATACCTAGGAATAAACCTAACCAAAGAGGTAAAGGATCTATACCCTAAAAACTACAGAACACTTCTGAAAGAAATGGAGGAAGACACAAAGAGATGGAAAAGTATTCTATGCTCATGGATTGGCAGAATTAATATTGTGAAAATGTCAATGCTACCCAGGGAAATTTACACGTTTAATGCAATCCCTATCAAAATACCATGGACTTTCTTCAGAGAGTTGGAACAAATCATCTTAAGATTTTTGTGGAATCAGAAAAGACCCCGAATGGCCAGGGGAATTTTAAAAAAGAAAATTAGCTGGGGCATCACAATGCCGGATTTCAGGTTGTACTACAAAGCTGCGGTCATCAAGACAGTGTGGTACTGGCACAAAAACAGACACACAGATCAGTGGAACATAATAGAGAATCCAGAAGTGGACCCTCAACTTTATGGTCAACTAATATTTGACAAAGGAGGAAAGACTATCCATTGGAAGAAAGTCTCTTCAATAAATGGTGCTGGGAAAATTGGACATCCACATGCAGAAGAACGAAACTGGACCATTCTCTTCCACCATACACAAAGATAAACTCAAAATGGATGAAAGATCTAAATGTGAGACAAGAATCCATCAAAATCCTAGAAGAGAACACAGGCAGCACCTTTATGAACTTGGCCACAGCAACTTCTTGACTTCTCGTCATACATCTATGATGGAAAGGTAACAAAAGCAAAATGAACTATTGGGACTTGATCAGGATAAAAGGCATCTGCACAACCAAAGAAACATTCAACAAAACTAAAAGACAACCTACAGAATGGGAGAAGATATTTGCAAATGACCTATCAGATAAAGGGCTAGTATCCAAGATCTATAAAGAACTTATTAAACTCAGCACCCAATAAACAAACAATTCAACCATGAAATGAACATAAATTTCACCAAAGAAGACATACGCATGGCTAACAAGCACATGAGAAAATGCTTCGCATCACTTGTTCAGCAAAATACAAATCAAAACCACAATGAGATACCACCTCACACCAGTGAGAATGGTGAACATTAACAAGACGGGAAACAACAAATGTTGGAGAGGATGTGGAGAAAGGGGAACCCTCTTACACTGTTAGTGGGAATGTGAACTGGTGCAGCCAGTCTGGAAAACAGTGTGGCAGTTCCTCAGTAAGTTAAAATAGAGCTACTCTATGACCCAGCAATTGCCCTGCTGGGGATTTACCCCAAAGATACAGATGCAGTGAAATGCTGGGACACCTGCACCCTAATGTTCACAGCAGCAATGTCCATAATAGTCAAACTGTCAAGGAGCCTTGATGTCCATCGACAGATGATGAATATAGAAGATGTGGTCTCTATATATAATGAGATATTACTCAGCCATCAGAAATGACGAATACCCACCACTTGCTTCGACATAGATAGAACTGGAGGGTATTATGCTGCGTGAAGTAAGTCAAACATCATATGGTTTCACTTATACGGGGAATATAAGAAATAGTGAGATGGATTATAAGGGAAAGGAGGCGAACCGAGTGGTAAAAATTAGAGAGGAAGACAAACCATGAGAGACTCCTAACTCTGGGAAACAACCAAAAGTTGCAGAAAGGTAGGTGGGCGGGGGTTTTGGGTAACTGGGTGATTGGCACTGAAGAGGACACTTGATGGGATGAGCACTGGGTGTTATGCTATATGTTGGCAAATCAAACTTCAATAAAAACAAAAATAAAATAAATAAAAGTGAAATCCCAAAAAAAAGTACATAAAATTCCTGTCTCACACTAAAATTTATGGTAGCTATGTCAAAATTTTCCATGATGTCCATGGCACTATTAGAGTTCTAGCTTCACCTTTAATACAAATCAAAAGAGATTTTATGCATGGGATTTTTTTTAAATGCTGGTTAAATTAGACTTAGTGCTGTTTTAAATATCAAAGAAAATCAAGAATCTCTTTTGAAATTAGGTGACAGTCAAAGCTGTTTTTTAATTGCCTTTGCACATGCAAAGTTTCCTACTGCCAATGTAACAAAGTGCCCCAAATTTAGTAGCTTAAAAATAAATTTATTAGCATACAGTGCCAGAATTTAGAAGTCAGAAGTAAGTCTTACTGGGCTAAAACTAAGTGTCAGCATGGGTGTGTTCCTTCTGGAGACTCTTCTGAATAATCCCTTTCTTGCCTGTTCTACCTTGTAGAAGCTACCTGCATTCCTTGGCTCATGTCCCCCTCCATCTTCCAAGGCAACATCACTTCAACCTCTGCTTTTCTTGTCACATCTCTGACTGATCCTCCTACCTCCCTCTTCTGCCTATAAGGAAAATTCTGATTGTATTGATAATCTAGGATAATCTCATCTCAAATTCTGGATTTAATACTTCTTCAGAGTTCCTTTATTCCATTAAACTAAAATACTGTCAGTTTTTCAGTGTTAGGATATGGACACTTTTTGGGTGAGGGGGCATTATTCTGCCTAACACATTGAGTAAACATAAATCATATTTTATAATGCTCTGCAAATTTAAAGATAGTTTTTTAACTACATATTGTGAACTTTGTAATTATCAATACAAATTTATTTATAATGTTGATTCCTGAAAGATGTATTCACCTTTATTTTCTGATATCTAATTATACTATTTTTCCTATTCATAAATAAAACAGATGAATCCCATATTATTAATAGAACAGTACCTTATAGGAATTAAAAAAATAATTTAGTGTTTATTAATTTAATATTTTAAGCTCATTTCAAATAAGCAAATTCATCAGTTAATTTTACTAGAAAATCAATACAAACACATTTTCAGCTACTTAAAATGCAATTTCTGGGGTGCCTGCATAGCTTAGTCAGTTAAGCATCCAAATCTTGATTTCAACTCAGGTCATGGTCTCAGGGTCATGAGATCCTGCTTCATGCTGGCATAGAACCTACTTGAGATTCTCTCTCACTTTCTTTGGCTGCTCCCTCCATCTCTCCTTCTTAAAACTAAAGTAAAATGCAAATTGTTTCTGTATGAATTTGACCAGAGCTTTTTGGAAAGTAGAAATTTCTTGAGCTATTACAGAGTCTTTACCTTTGATTTAGATCTTCCACATGACCTTGAGTATTTTATCATTAATAACAATATATTCCAGCCATACATTTTAGGTACATACAAAGGTGATATTATTTAATAATCAATGACTTATATTCACAAATTTAAAAGCATTAAGGATCCTGGTTTTGAGCTATCTCATATTCTATATCTAAATTAGGGCTAGATATATTCTGATTAACTTTTGATAATGATAAAAAATTAGCCACTGTATTCAAATATTGTCATGTTTAAAAGACTTGTGGACACTCTTTAAAAGTACATCATAATACAAAGGTTATTTTAATGTGATTTTGAATGATTATTGTTGATAAGGTAATGGAAATAGAACTAATTATATGAGAAATAATAAATAACTAAAAAGGAATAGTAATTTTACTATCAAGTAATAAAGAGATCATATGGTCTCAGTATTTGTTTTCCCTCAAAATTTACATGTTGGAACCCTAATGCCCAATGTGATGGTGGTAGCAGGTGGCAAGTAATTAGTTTGTGAGAATGGAGGCCTTATAAATGGGATTAGAGCTCTTATAAAATAGATCCCACAAGATTCCCTAGTCTCCCTATCATGTGATGATACAATGAGAAATCTGTCACCTGGAAGAGGGCCATCACCAAACCATGCTGTCACCCTCATGGACTTCCAGCCTTCAGAACTGTGAGAAATAAATTTTTGTTATTTATTAGTTATCCAGTCTGTGGCATTTTGTTATATCAGCCAGACTAAACAAAGACAGATAAACTTGTATAAATAAATGAGATAGTCAATACAGGGAGCTGAAAAACCTCAACCAAATAAATCATGGATGAACTATTATTTTCAAATTATTTACACCGATCTTTCCAGGGTTTTATTTGGATTTTTACTTTTTATATTTGGGGATGCCTGGGTGGCTCAGGGTGTGATCCCGGGGTCCTAGGATCTAGTCCTGCATTGGGCTCCCTGTGAGGAACTTTCTTCTCCTGCTGACTGTGTCTGTGTCTCTCTGTGTATCTCATGAATAAATACTTTTTTAAAAAAAGTTTTGTATTGGAAGATTTGCTATATTTACCTTGTCATAGGTGAACAAGAATTATATGTCTTTCTCAATTTACATTAATGATATAATACATTCTTTGACAGTTTTACTGTATTACATTTTTTGGCATAGGGCATTTCCTCCCATTTAGAACTTCAGGGGCACAATTCCTTCTGTTCCTACACTAAGACTATACTCATGATGTCTCAAATCATTGGACACTTCTCAGAACCTGAATGAGGTGGCCCTTGCAAATTATATAACAATACCTATTAAGTCAACTTACAGCCACAGATAACTGAAAGAAAACTTAGCTGACTCAAAGGGGAACCCAGTACAGAACTGCCCAGTGAAAACAAACAGAAAAAAAAAAAAAAAAAAAACAGAGGGAAAAATATTTTTGGCCAGAGAACTAGGAAAAGCAGTCTGTCTCAACAAGAGTATATGGAGAGCAGCAGGTGTCTCTAATAATTGTAATGCAACCTTCCAAAGTGTTGAGCCATGCAATTGGCATGCTTAGACCTCTTTAAACTGTGAACTTGGTTAGGGTAATGAGTAGCATATCTGACATAATTTTTCAGTTTCAGACCTCCAAACAATTGGACGATGATAACATTGATTCTGTCAGTTAGCTATTGTGTAATAAACCTATCCAAAATTCAGTGACTGGCTTAAAGAAGTCCCTTACTTACTTAGGACCACTCTTCTGTGGTTGAGGAACAACTGAATTAGAGAGTGGCTGGGCTGCTGTGCTTCAATCTGTGAATCTTACTGAGTACAGGTCCTCACAGAGGTGGAGGCTCATGTCTGTTCTATGTGTAGTCATTTTGTGGTCAGGTCAAAGGAACAGCAGCCCACCAGGAAAACCTCTTCAGGAGGTGAGAAAGATATATGAAAACAAACAAACAAACAAACAACAACAAAACAAACCAAAAACCAGAGGCATGCAAAGCCTCTTAAGGTTGATACTTCACAAATATACACCCGCTCATCCACATGGTTCAATAGGCCAAGTCAAAGGGCCAAGTCCAAAATCTAAGAGTTAGGGAGTGTGCCCTGTCTTCAGGGGGAAAGCACTAAAAAAGTTATATAGTAGACATATGTGAAGCTATTTTTCCTGTTATTTTTCAACTTTCTATTAATAATGCTATCATTCCAGAGAAATCCCCCTGGATTAAAAATTTGGCATATATATATATATATATATATATATATATATATATATATATATAATAGATTAAAAATATATATTTTTGAGACTAAAAGGTTTTGAGACTAAACCTTCAAACCTCAGCAATAATCAGACAAGCATTCCACTAAGCATCCAAAGCCTTCTAAGTTCAGTGGAATCACAAACTCCAGCTCCACGTCACCATCTGGTTTAAGTTTCTTCCTCTTCCTCCTCTTCCTCCTCCTCCTCTTCCTCCTCGTCATCCTCATGGGAGCTGAAGGCAGGCTGTAGACGCGGATGACCTGCTTGTTGGGGTCCTTGAGGATGAGGTACTTGCCCTCCTCGAGTTTCATGCGGATGTCAACGACGCAGCGCAGGATGCCCCAGGCGTCCTCCACACTCAGGTCGATCCGGCTGACAAACTCGTTGGGCTAACTGCTGGGTGCCCAGGATGACGTGGCATGAGGAATCTTTCACGTGGTACCAGGACACATAACCAAGCTTGAGATGCTAGATCCGACCAGCAGAGCACAGCAGGTCCCTCGGGCCAACTTGTAGCTGCTGTTCTTCAGCTTGGTGGCCATGTCGGCCCCTCGCTGAGAGTCCAGCTTCTGACGCCAGTCAACGCCGTTACAGTGCCTGGAATCCCACTCGTTTTTTTTGTTTGTTTTGTTTTGTTTTGCAGCTTTAACACTGATATTTGTTATGTTAAACCCTTCCAATTTCTCAGAACACCTGAGCTAGCTTTACCTTTGCTATCCCCTGAATGTGCAAGACTGGGCAATCATATCCTCATACTCCTTGTACAAGATGCTCCCATTTGCCTCAACCAAAAGGATGCTAATGGGAACATACTTATAAGGAACACAGGATGGCTGGGGGACACTCTGGTCTACCAGCTCATGACAAGGTTCTCGATGATGGCATGACTGGGGGAATTGAGACCATAGTGTAGTACCCAAGGGCAGGTTCCTTTACAGTAGTTTGGGGTATATCGATGAGGAGCAATAATCCAAAGATCCCAGCCCAACTGATGGAAGCTGACTTGGAAAGAGTGGAGGGAACACTGGTTACTTTTAGGCCCATCATGGTCCCTGGAGGAGCTAGGGATCCCAGATGGGATACTGCCTGCTTGCGGGGCCCTCTGCAAAAGAGAAGAATCCTTTTCTATGAACCCCTCCAGACCTCTGGGGTGATGTGTGGCCTTCTGAACAGTTTTATGAGTGTCATTGAAATACTGTAACAAGAAGGCAGTGTCCAAGGATGAAGTACCATGCCACTGAAGTCCAAGAATCTCACTGCCTTTTTGCTGCCTGTCAGATTTTATTTATTTATTCATGAGAGACACAGAGAGAGAGAGAGGCAGAAGGAGAAGCAGGCTCCATATGGGGAGCCCAATGTGGGACTCAATCCCGGGTCTCCAGGATCACTCCCTGAGCCAAAGGTGGTGCTAAACCACTGAGCCCCTCAGGGATTCCCTTGATTTTCAACACCCTCTTATTTCCAGACGTATGGATCACCTCCTTCTTCACAGGGCCCCAGTGCTACAACTCAGCACCCCCAAGGGCTCCCTTCTTCCTGCTATTCCCATTCCCAAGGACTAAATTCTCTAAGGAAATAGTTCATCATTCTCTATCTTTCATACTGTTTACTACTCTTTCCCATTATCTTCTCTGTCTTTATAGCTGTATTTTTGCCATTTCTTTACTTCGTTTTTGTGATCTTTTAGTTGAGGCGAAAAAATAAATACACGTGTTCCGTCATAGTTAAAAAAATGTGTGTTTTTTTTTTAACTTTCCAACTGACTCTATTTTCAAATACACTTTCTTTTTCTTAAAAAAAAACAATACACTTTCTGCAGGGATAACAAATATCAGTATTAGGAAATCCAATTATACAAAAAGTACTACATCTAGTCTGGGGTAAATAGACTTATTTTTTGGTAACATACATTATGTGGCACTAATTACAGAGTAACTATAAGGTAACTAACATGAAACCACAGAACTGTAACTCTGCCACAGCTGCATGGACTTGAGCCTTTCTGGATAAGCACATTTTCAAAAAACTGGATGACCATCACAGAGCTATGCTAATAAAATCTGTTAAGGAGTAAAGCTCTGAAGTAGGGACTCACCAGAATACCTCGCAGCTGACAGATGACAGCTCAGCAGGCAGGGTGGCCTTCCTCCCCCACGTGTGCTGTGACCCCAGGTCTCCCCCACTCAGCCTCTCTCCACCTGAGTCTGAATGGGATGGAGTTGCTGAGGCCAACACGAGAGGCCCTCGCCCCAATTCTCAAGTGTTCAGTGGGACCTGGAGCTCCAACCTCAGGGCCATATAAAGTTTGCTTTGAAAAAAAAATAAATAAATAAAGTTTGCTTTGCCAAAAAAAAAAAAGTGTATCTTTTTTTTTTTTTTTCCGGTGACAAACTCTCCTTTATTGTTGGTAGATGTGCAAAATGGTATAGCCACTGGGGAGGACAGTTCAGCAGTTTATAAAACAAAACATGCTTTTATCATACAACTCAGCCATCACGCTCTTTGATATCTACCTAAAGGATCTGAAAACTTACATCCATACAAAACCCTGTACACAAATGTTTACAGCAGCTTAATTCATAATTGACAATACCTGGAAGCGACCAAGATGTCCTTTATTAGGTGAACAGGTACACTGTGGTAAAAAGAAATGTACTATCAAGCTACGAATAGACATGGAGGAAACCTAAATGTATGTTTATTAAGTGAAAGAAGCCAGTCTGCAAAGGCTGGACACTGTATGATTCCAACTACAGGACATTCCGGAAAAGGCAAAACTATGGAAAATAGTGTAAAACTATGGAAATAGTGTAAACCAATCAATCAGTGGTTGGTGGAGAAAGAGATGAATAGACAGGGCACAGAGGATCTTTAGGGCAGTTAAATACTCTGTGTGATACCATCACCGTGAGTACGTCATATCTGTCCAAACCCGCAGAATGTGCAACAGCAGTACTGACCCCCAAATTAAACTATGGCCAGTGGGTGATTATAATAAGTCACTGCAGTTTCACCAACTATAAGGAACTACTGCTCTGGAGGGGGATGTGGGTAGTGGGAGAAGCTCTGCACGTACTTTCCATACAGTTTTGCTGGGAACATAAAACTGCTCTGAAGAATAAAGTCTATTAAAAAACAACCTCCCCTAAAAACTTCATAGTCCCATGCCTGGCATATATATATATAATATTAATATATATATATATATATATATATATATATATATATATATATGTCCCCCCACATATATATGTATATATGTGTGTGTGTATATATAGTAAGTGCTCAATAAATTACTACTATTGTTATTAAAGCAGTTAAATTAGAAATATCCTCAAATGCTCCCATGAGAAATGAAGAAATAGTTAGTACTGAGTTGGCTTCGACATTTATCCTGATAGGTAAGAAGCATCCCCGTCGAAGAGATAATCCTTGAGAGTCCATGACATAACCTGGATGAGTCATGGGCTCCTCTTTGGGTTTATTACTGTAGAGGACCACGGCAACTGCATTGTGGAAAGCAGCCCGTTCTGTTTTCTCTTGAAACGTGCAATTTCCCCTCTGCAGCAGGGCAATCCACTGATGTCAGGAGGGACAAAGAACCGTGTTTGAGGATCACAGCCCAGGCGATCAGCAACTCCGTGGACGGGCAGCGGCGCCAGCACCTGGCCGCGGACCTGGCCTTGGGCGAGTGGAGCCCGTCGCGCCCGCGGTCGAGGCGCCCAGTGGAGCTCGGGGCTCGCCTTGGGGGCCCGCGCCGCGCCGCTCAGCGTCCCTCCCTGCGGCGGCCACCGCCTGTATGTATTAGACAGATAATACTATGTAAGATTTTCCTAACTACAGAATATTATATATATAATATTATATATATATATATAATAGAAGAGCCAAATTCCCATATATACATATCTATGTATATATACAAACATGTATATACATATATACATACAGGTATATATGTGTAAATATGTGTGTGTGTGTGTATAATGTGAATACATATATTTCTCCTTCACGTTATTTGGACTAGTAAAATTGATAGTAAATTTGCAGGACTAATCTTTTCTGGTGTCTAAGTGACTGATATGCCCTCCATCTCACGTTATTTTATTCTAACCAGGGTGTATGTGTAACCTTTAATATGAGTGTATTTATCATTTATTTTGTCATATATCTATTCTTTTTTTGTTTATATTTGCTTTAAAGGTCCAAAATATAAGTCTGTTAAATAATTTCAGTTTCAGTGACTTCTTATCTTTTACAATTATCTAAAAAGGAAAGGAAGAAGATAAAATGCCTGGGTGTCTCAGTGGTTGAGCGTCTGCCTTAGGCTCAGGTCATGATCCTGGGGTCCTAGGACTGAGTCCTGCATCGCACTCTCCGCAGGGAGCCTGCTTCTGCCTTTGCCTATGTCTGTCTCTGTCTCTGTCTCTCTCTGTGTTTCCCATGAATAAATAAATAAAAAATCGGGCAGGCTGGGAGGCTCAGCAGTTTAATGCCGCCTTCAGCCCAGGGCCTGATCCTAGAGACCCGGGATTGAGTCCCACATCCGGCTCCCTGCATGGAGCCTGCTTCTCCCTCTGCCTGTGTCTCTGCCTCTCTCTCTCCTTCTGTGTCTCTCATGAATAAATAACTAAAATCTTTTATAAATAAATAAATACATACATACATACATACATAATCTTAAAAATATAATAAAAGAAAAATAATAAAAACTAAAAAGGAAAGGAAGAGATGAAAGAGATAAAACACATTATATTGTAAAAATTAAGTATCTCTAGTAGGGCCAACTACTGTCTCATAGCATTCTTTCTTGCCTTTCTGTCTTTCTACCTAGGCATTTAGTCAGACATTTATTAGCCTCTCTTTAAGATGGGTGTCATCATGTGTCTATATTCTTGTACAAGATAAAATTTTTAGAGGGATGCATCTATGACTGTGGTGGTGGATGCATGCCTATATGCACTATGCGTCAAAACCCATAAAACTGTACACAAAAAATATTAAACTTTTTATGCAAATTTAAAAATTATAACCAGGGCATTAGGGAATGCCAGGATGGGACACACACTATGACAGATGAAACAAACAACAAATTCGTGATTGAAGAGAATAGGGCAAAATGTGCTAAGACTAGGGAAAACAGAGTTTTGAGTAGATTTGTAAAACCAAAGGAAAAAAAAAAAACGTACACACATGCTATTCTATAGTTAGGAAAATTTGTGTCTTACAGGGATATAGGCATACAATTCTAAAATTATTTCACATGTATTATAGAGGTAGTAATGGCTAGGCTTCTCACTGCCAGAGAAAGAAGCTGCAAAGAAGCAAAGGGTAGGAGAAGAGAAACTTTTATGAATTATTGGTGTGGTGAGATTAGATTGAGGATTACTAAATATATATACACATATGCACCCCTACACAGATGCATGTTATACACATGGTTAGATACAGGAACATATATTAGTGTATGTAAGCAAGTTAGTATAAATAAATTAATATAATTTCTAATTGTATGCTGAAAGAGTCTTAAAAAGGAGTCCTTGAATAAAAAATCCTTCTAAAAAAAAAGAAGAGGAAGAGGAAGAAGGAGGAAGAGGAGGAGAGGAGGAAGAAAAGCAAACATAGGAAGAAAATTAGTCAACATGAAAGAGTTGCCAATGGCCAAACCTGGAATAATTTGAACAAAAAAATAATATGGTCTTGGGATATAATCTAAAAAATAACTGTTCTAGACCCCTTGCTGATATGGCTATTTTTAAGTGCAGGTATTGTCACTTTTTAAGCTATACCAAGGGGGTTATTTTGTGTGATTTTATTATTTTCTTCTTGTTATGTATTTTGTGTGTGCGTGAGAAAATGTACACAAGGGGAAAGAACAGCTGCTATAAATAATTAAAGTGTGATTCTTCTGGGCCAAGATAGCAAAAGTTGTTAAAGCAAAATGGGACATCTATGCTCAGTTATTTTAATAGGAAATATTGTCTTTGAGTTCAGCTTTTTAAGATGTTGTTCAAATAGGCATAGCCCTAAAATCATATACTTGGAACTTTTGCAAATACATTTCTGAGTATTTATAAAACATACTCTCACTTCCCCTTTCTTTTCTCACTTTGTCAAATGTTTACCACTAATGGCTGTCATACTTACATACTTGCATGGACATCATGAAAAAAAAATCTGTTTATGGGCTTCTTGCCTACATTGATTCAAATTGAGGCAGAGAATTTGAAACTCAGTTGCTGAATGAATTAATTCCATTTGTAGGGAAATTTATGTACAATGAGATTCATAACCAGAGAGATTTAACAGAACTTTATTCCATATGCTGTGAACTCTATACTCCAAGTGAAAGAGGCAATATGACCAACAGAAACTCTTTCTGATCCATGTCTAAAATGCCCCCAGAAATAACTACATTGGGTTTCCTTTTTACTTTTTATTTTTAAACAGATGATATATACATATGACCAAAAGATCATTTTTATTTTTTTATTTTATACCTCTCTGATAGTAAGGGGAAAATAGTAAAACTATTCTTCTTTATCCCCTAGAAATTTTCTCTTAAAAAAAAGAAAAAAAAATTTCTCTTAAATATATTGCTGATAACAGATTTATTTTTGTTTATTTTAGATCTTATTTATTTATTTGAGAGAGAGAGAGAGAAATCAGGAGCAAGATGGTATGGCAGAGGATGAGGGAGATACAGACTCCCCACTGAGCAAGGGAGCTCAATGCAGCACCTGACCCCCAGACTCGAATATCATGACCTGAGCGGAATGCAGACACTCAACCAACTGAGCCACCCAGGCGTCGTGGTAAGATATTTTAGATCCTTCCTACAATATGTACACATATATGTGTTTGTGTATATGTATGTATCTAGTTAAATATGAGTATCCTTTAAATATGGTTTTTCATGTTCTTACTCTTTCTAAACTTTTGAATACATGTTAGAGATTTTTCCATATGAGCACATACATATTCATTGATCAAATATAAGTTTTAATGTCTAAAACTAAGTGAAATTTCACATATTTCTTGGTATGCTTTTGTAATCAAATCCCCATACTAGAATTCTGGTAGTTCAAATGCAGTATCTAAGAGTAAGCATGGAGTTTTGGTGTAGCGATGGTATAAATCAGCATGTTGGATCTGCAAATCAATCAAAGCCACACAGTATGAGAGACAGAATGAAAATCTTTATTATTAGTGAAAAAGGAGGTAAAATAAGCAGAAGCATTTCTGGAAGGGATGGGGCCTAAAGCAGTAGGAAGAAGTTGCTGTGACTGTGGCTCTCTGAAAGAGCTGAGAAAATCTCTCTCCTTAGCTAAAAATCATCCTGAAGTGCAACACCTAGATCTCATGTTAGCAACAGTAGGAATGAGATACCTGGACAGTTAATGGGGCTTCCCTAGATCTGTTTTTGATCTGAGAATTCAGGAAAAAAAAAGGAATCATAAAAACAAAGCACATATTCTAAAAGGAATATTTCTCTGAAGTAGTAAGGAAAAACAAGTTTTTCCTATGAAAAATCTTGCAACTGCTTATCTCCATTTGTTGAGACGAAGTGAAAGCAAAAGCACTAACTATAAAATCCTGACTCATAAGAAAAATTTTACTCAAATATTGTGGCCCTTTATATAAGCTTCATTAAGGTAGGCACAAAATGGCCTACCCCAAAATGTCCACACCCTAATCCCTAGAATGTGCGTATATTACTTTACATGGCAACAGGAACCTCATAACCTCATAGATGTGATTGAAGATTACAGATCTTGAGATGGGTAGCTATAAATTAACCAACAGGGCCCAATTTAGTCACAGGAACTGTTGGAAACTCTCCTTCAGAGAGATATGATCATGGCAGAAGCAACCAAACATATAATGGTAGAGGACTCAACTGTTTCTGGCCCTGAAGATGGGAGAGGAACTAAAGTCAAAGAAAATCCTGGCTACTATTACCTGGGAAATGCAAAGAAGCAGATTTCCCCCTTAAGCTTTCAGAAATAAATGCAGTTCTGATGCTACTATGACTTTAGTCTAGTGAGACTCATGTCAGATTTTTTATTTAAAGAAACTATAAGATAAAGAAAAATTTGTGTTGTTTTAATCCACTATATTTGTGATAAGTTTTATATCGGCTATAGAAAACTAAACAGGGCAGCCCGGGTGGCTCAGCAGTTTAGCGCCACCTTCGGCCTAGGGTGTGATCCTGGAGACCCGGGATTGAGTCCCATGTCAGGCTCCCTGCATGGAGCCTACTTTCTCCCTTTGCTTGTGTCTCCACCTCTCTCTCTCTCTCTCTCTCTCTCTCTCTCATGAATAAATAAATAAAATCTTTTTTTAAAAAAGAAAACAGTCTGCAAGAGCTAAATCTACTGAACCTATATCTGCTCCTACAATCATTGCTTCACTTTCTAGTAGTTTGCAATTAATTCTATAGGTCTTTAGGATTTTGAAACAAAGCTATCTCCTCTTCTGCAAGTGACCAGTCTATTTTTGAGAAACAGCTCTTAAGTAGTAATTGAAAGTTAATGGATTGAATGTATGACAATTAACCACCAAGGTACTATACAACTTTAGGTGCCCATCATGAACTGTGTGTTGTTAGATGTACTAAGCCATGAAGTTGGACAAGCAGAGCGACCCATGTTTAAGCAGATCCTGACATTATGAATAAGTTACTTGAACAACCGATCCTAATGCTAATGACAGCTATTCCTGGTATCTTGCTTTTTATTTCTCAACCTGAACCTATTGCTTCAATGGAGATTAATTATAAATAAATTATGAAGCATGAAATAAATTAAGCCTTGTTTATCGATGCTTTTGCAGATATGGTGACATCACCAAAAAGATCAGCTGCAGCACTGCAGTATTACTCCACTGTAGTCCTTAAAGACAGTGGTGAAGACAAATCTATTTCACAGATGTTTTCCTCTTAATCCAAAGATTCAGATCTATAATTATTCATGGGCAGTGGCTAACTGTATGACTGGATGATGAGGGGCTTCAAAGAAAAATGATTGGAAATTCAGTGGGAAAACATATGTGGTTAGACTGAAAAAGGTAAAAAAAAATGTTTTACCCAAATATTTTTTGACTACTAGGTGAATGGTTAATAAAAAGAATCTCAGCAGAAGAGAGTCTAAAAAAATAAGGCAGAGCAGATGATCTATTCTGTGGACAACAATCCACTGTTTTTCCTAATTATTCCATCCTTGGCAATAGATTCATTAAACAATAGCAGGAATAGGAGTACATGGGCTCAGAAACATGGATGCCTATTCACTAAAGACTAGACATTCTGGCTATAGTCACTGTTGAATGCTCATTAAAGACTATATGATATGTACTGTTCTCCAGTGTGATCAACCAAACATCTGGAAATAGTTTTAATATCTTGGAATTACACTGTAACTTACCAGTTTTGCTTTTCTTTTTTCTTTTTTTAATTTTTATTTATTTATGATAGTCACACACAGAGAGAGAGAGAGAGAGAGAGAGAGAGAGAGGCAGAGGGAGAAGCAGGATCCATGCACCGGGAGCCCGACGTGGGATTTGATCCCGGGTCTCCAGGATCGCGCCCTGGGCCAAAGGCAGGTGCTAAACCGCTGCGCCACCCAGGGATTCCCAGTTTTGCTTTTCATAAGGATTTGCTTTAGCACAAGTGAGAAACTGAATTGAATATGAATAAGATTTTCAGAGATGAAAATTAGAATAAATGCTACATATTTACTATCATTTGTTCATAACCGTGTTGCACAAGCACCACTTTTAACCCTAGTTCATTCACAAAGTTGACTTTTCTAATTAAAACAAAAATGCATATTTTCATTCTAACTGATATAGTGGTTTGTACTTGTTTGATGTTTGACTCAATTATGCTTATTTTTGGCAATTAAAAGGATATTATGTCAATCATTTAATGGATATTTCTAAAGAAACTCTCATTTTATTTTCTATTGAGTTTATTTCTGTAATCCTCTTCTAGTCTGCCATATATGAATATTTTAACAATGTAAAAGATGGCCAGGGGTTAAACATGAAGGACCAAATGATACCCACTATCTAGAATGCAATGAAAACCATATAAACCAAAATTAAAGAATGGATACATGGGAATGAAAAGGTATATTAATAAGGTATAAGGAGGGGAGTTAAAAATAAAATTAGAGATACCCAATTTGAATAGTAAAGGAGGAATCTAGCAGCCTACCAATCATAGGTAGCCATGAAACACAAGTGGTTAGGTTTAACGTAAAAGCAGAAAATAGGAAACACTAAAAAAAAAAAAAAAAAAAAAAAAAAAGATAAAAAAGGACTTAATTGCACAACAAGACACATATTTATCCAAAGACTGTGTACTGGGGCAGGCCCGGTGCCTCAGCGGTTTAGTGCTGCCTTTAGCCCAGGGCGTGATCCTGGAGACCCCAGATCGAGTCCCACGTTGGGCTTTCTGCATGGAGCCTGCCTCTCCCTGTGCCTATGTCTCTGCCTCTCTATCTCTGTGTCTCTCACGAATCAATAAATAAAACCATTAAAAAAAAAAGACTGTGTATAACATAAGGAAAGGGGAAGATGGGATTGATACAATTACTTTCTAAGCAAAAAGAGTAGTCTAAATGACAGGAAAAAGTGACATGAGAAAGCATGGACAGGGATCCCTGGGTGGCGCAGCGGTTTGGCGCCTGCCTTTGGCCCAGGGCGCGATCCTGGAGACCCGGGATCGAATCCCACGTCGGGCTCCCGGTGCATGGAGCCTGCTTCTCCCTCTGCCTGTGGCTCTGCCTCTCTCTCTCTCTCTCTCTCTCTCTGTGTGACTATCATAAATAAATAAAAAATTAAAGAATATATTAGAAAAAAAAAGAAAGCATGGACAACTCAATGACAATTCCTTGACATTTGAACTTAGAAGTATCTTTTTAACTGAACAACAATCAACAAACTGTGCCATTCATCTGCCCCTGTACGTACTCATAGGACAAATCATTAGAATCATCAATTCCAGAATTTCCTGGGTTCAGTAATTTATGTGTAAATTTCTTATTTCCTTTTTCATTATTTTCTTCTACAATGTTGCCATTATTTGGGATGGAGGATGGATTCATTTCTATTAGATTTGCACTTGAGTGGCTGTTAGTGAATAATCTCTCATCACAATAAAAAACTGATCTGAGGCATCACTGGTTTGTACTTCTACTGATGTAACACTAAATAGTAATTCTGTTAAGAATATATTTCTCGCCACAGGAGCCTTTTTGTTAGAAAAAGCAAGACATTTTAAAAAATCCTTTAAATCAAGTTTTCAGGCTTCCTACAGAGAAAACAAGGACTTGTTTGAAGTGTATATACATTTTTATGTAAATATGTTAGCTACAATGTTTCAAAGATTCCTTAGAAGAGGAATTAAACTCAAATCTCATAAAGACTGTATTATGCAATGCATCTATTTTTACGAAAAAATTGATTGGTCTCAACTAATAATGCAATATTCTATTTCTTGACTGGAGTGGTGGTTGTATGGGGGTTCAATTCAAAATAAGTCATTAAGCTATTCTTTTATTTTTAGGAAAATTACTGCAATCCTATTACACTCTATGGTAGTTTGAAATATGTTATAGCATTACTTGCTTATAACATGGTATGATTTAAATACAAAAATACTTCCTTTAATGTTATTTCCAACCTAGATATATAAATAAATACATATAAATAAATATATTCTAAAACCACTTTATGGTCCTGAATAAATGCATGTAAAAATAAATTTGAAGCAACACAAATAAATGTAGAAAGAAAAAACTTGGAGTGTCTGGTTGCTCAGTTAAGTGTCCAACACTGATTTTGGCTCAGGTGATGAACCCAGGGTTGTGAAATCAAGCCCCAGGTTGAGTTCTGCATGGAGCCTCACTTTGGGCTCAGTGCTCAGCAGGGAGTCTGCTTGAGATTCTCTCTCTCCCTCTCTTTCTGTGCCTGCCGCCCACATTTGTGCATGCTCTCTTTCTCTAAAATACATAAATTTTAAAAAATAGTTAATTTTTTAAATTTTTATTTTTTTTAAATAAAAATATTTTAGAAAATATTTTAGCAGCATTATTTTTTGCAGTATTATATTCTGCTTATTAAATATTAGAGGGATTCACATAAGTATTCAATTGACTATGATCTTTAAAATTATATAAGGACCTGATATTATATAAACAAATACAGAAATAAGTGAAAGCACATAAAATAACTTGATAATTTTATACAAATTGAGAAAACACCTACAGTATTTCTTGATTTGTTTTTGAAACTCTGTGAAAATATAACCCCTCTCAATTTTTCTTTTTTTTCTTTTTTCTTTTAATTTATGTAGGCTCCATACCCAGTTGGGGATTGAATTTACCACTCCAGGATTGAGAGTTGCACATACCACCAACTGAGTCAATTTGCTTTTCACACAAAGTTTCAGATTGCCCAATCTTTAAATCCTTTATCATAAAACATTTTTAGAAGACTTTAGGTCACATAAAAAAGTTGGTGTTGACTTGCCATAACAATATATTTTCTTGCTGCATTTTGGCAGTTGGTGGTTTAACTAGTTCTTAAAAGGCCTATATCATTACTTGGGGTCATTACTTTTAATTTTTGTCAATATCAGATGAGATTGTCACATTAAATGTTAGACTAACATGCAGAGAACAATTTTAGGTTCATGAAATTTATGTCACTCCTTTAATAATTATTT
This sequence comes from Canis aureus, assembly GCF_053574225.1. Taxonomy (NCBI): domain Eukaryota; kingdom Metazoa; phylum Chordata; class Mammalia; order Carnivora; family Canidae; genus Canis; species Canis aureus. The sequence goes on from NC_135640.1 coordinate 9,312,925, forward strand.
CACCTCATATACATTTGCCTTTTTGTCTATTTTTAGTTGCTATAGCATGATATACTAAAAGTGCTTCAAATTAAAGGAGACGTAAATTTAAATTCACTGTTACTTATTCTTTCTGATTTTCTTATTTCTTCAAATGCTATTCTTATCTATTTAGTAGAGGTGCTTATACCTCAAAAAATAGTAGTGATGCAAATCATCATTACATGTATATAATCTTTGGAGAAAGATTTATTAAGTTCTTTTCTCATTTTCTAATCAGTTTATTTGTTTGCTTTTCATTGTATGGCTCCTTTTTAAGACCTTTCCTTAAATCCATAAGTCTTCTACTACTCTCACTCTCAGCATACTCATATCGTTTGTCTCTACCTAAAAATTTTTTATGTTGTCTTATTCTCATTTGTTCTTTTATTCCATCCTTAAGAAAAAACATCATTCCTCATGTTTATAGGTAAGTATCCTCTCCACGTATCCTATCAATCTCATTTACACTTTATATTAACTGTTGCTTTTTTTTTTTTTTTTTTTGGTCAAGCTGTTTAAAGAAATTAATTATCATCTAGATGATGGTATTTTTTGCAAACTCATTTCTCAAACTCTAGGATTCAGCAGCACAATGGTTAATAGATTCTGGAAACTTAATGCCTGACTTCAAAACCTAATTTTGCTCCTAGCTATATAATCTTGGGTAATTTACTATTCTCTATCTCATATGTAGGTACTGTGAGACTGTACTTATTTCATAGAGTCTTTTGGAGGATTACATGACTTGGTAGGTGTGGAGTTATGAGAAGATAGCTTTGAATAGAAAAAGTGCTATATATTTGTTTCAGTAAATAATATTTAGTTACTGAACATCTATGTTTCAAACTCAATTTCAGGCAATTTCACTGTTTGTTTACAAACTTAGTCTTGAATTCAAATAATGTTACTTTTATTTTTTCCTACAAATCATTCTAAGTTACTTATAATAGCCAAACTTGATCAGACACTGATATATGAGCAAGCTTGCAATTTTGGAAACCCAGTTATGCTTATTTTTAATCATAAAAATAAAATTTATTATATACTTTTTGTTCTTTTACAACTTATTAGGAAATTTTAAGAACATTAAATTTTCTGAAACACTATTTTTTAAATGCATCTTTAGTCTGGCTAGGTGGAATTAATCACTATATTTCATTTATTCTCAGATTTTTTTCTAAATATGCCTACCTTCTTAGAGGTGGTAATACATATTAAATATTTGCTTCCTTCATTTCCAGGTCTCACATAATTATGAGAGGCCATATAACTAGCTCTAATCAATGATATGTCATGGGACAAGAGGGAAGTGGGTAGCAATTAGTCAAGGGGTACAGATTTACAGCCATGAAAGATGAATATGTTCTGGACATCTGTTTATAGCAAAGTGCCTACAGTTAACAGTATTGTATACTTTAAATTTTCTAAGTGAGTAGATCATGTGTTATCATCACAAAACAAACAAGAAAATAGTAACTATGAAAAATTATGGATATAATTAGCTTAAATATAGAGATTATGGAGAATATAGATATTATTTCACAATGTATACACATATTGAAACATCGAGTTGTATATTTCGATTATATACAATGTTTATTTTTCAGTTATACTTCAGTATTCTATAAAAAAAAAGACATATCATGTGTCATTATGGGCAGAGAAATGAAAAAGACCTTGAGAGTTTATCTGGTGTATTCCTGTATCGGTATATGTGGAGATAATTCATGAGTTTCTATGTGAAGTGGAGTTTCCACCTCCAATCCATGTTCAATGTACTAAGAATATGGACTGTAAATATTTACAGTATGATTCCTGGAATTAATTATTCTGGTGTGTGTGTGTGTGTGTGTGTGTGTAGTTTTATAGCATCATGTTCACTTTAACATTTTATTTTAATTTTTTTTTGTGTCATGGTAAACTCCTTAAAATCATGCTTTCATAATTTCTACCGCCAGTACTATAAGTTGAATGAAAGTGAATTTATATCATTTGAAATCATATATGGTTGCATGTTTCATGAAGTCATTCTCCCATGAATGGATAATATGTGGATAAAGTCAGAAAGTATAAGAAATTAATGGTAATCTTTACCAAGTGGTATTTTGTATAAGAGGGAGCGTTATGTTTCTAAACATAGGTAATGTTTGCTCTGATGTATAGCTAAAACTTATGTTCTTCCTAGTAAAACTTAATGTTCCTTATAACTAAAATAGTTTTTCAGCCTTCTTGACATACAGTGCCTAATTTGATAGCACATTTATATTCAAAGAACAAAATTATATTTTTTTTCTTTTGCTTCTTCTTAATTAAAAAAATAAGGAACTAAGTAACTGATTTTCAGTGAGTACAGAGATTTTGGAAGTAATGAAAATTGCTTTGAAATCTGACATTTTAATGAGTTTTGGAAATCTTAAATTGTAGATCCCAAAGTTTGAAGATAGATGTTTCCATGTATTCTTAGCAATTTGAACTCTGATACATTTCTTGAGGCCAGATGTCATTAGAACACTATAAGTGCTTTTGTTTTCTTTTACATCTTTCAGAATAGGAAAATCAAGTTTCTAAAATAGACACAATTACCTATTGAATATACAATTCACAATAAAATATTTCTATAATGCCATCATATTTTGGTCATGGGTATAGACATATTCTCAAATTTTACTCAAAAATAGTTCACTTCTGGGAGAATAATTTTACTTCTATGAAATCTCTAAAATTTTTTAGGCCCCAGTGAGCAATTATATTTACATCAATGAATTCGTTCTTTTATCCATTCTATTAATATTAACAAAAGAACAGTGGAACAATTTCTGCATTCTTATTACTTTGCAAGACTCTGGCTATAGATTATACTTAGACTAGTCATTATTACAATGCTACCTTAATTATTATTATGCTATTTCTTAATGAAATATCCACTTTCTCAACTACAAGAAGACCTGCTGTCACATAGATAACTTGGGTAATATTTTAATCATGTATCCGAGTTCTGAATTCAGCAACCTATCTGCAATAATCATCAATAATCATAGTTATCAATGATATCATCATGAACATTGAATAGAATGGACAGTTTAAGATGGTGAGATAGGAAGATCCTGAATTCAGAACCTCCCATGGGCACACCGAATCTATAGGTACATGCAAAACAATTACTTCTGTTAAAACAAACAAACAAACAAACAAACAAACAAAAAAGAAAAGTAGCTGAGCAACTCTTACACATCAGACAAGCAAGGAAAACCCTACATGGAAGAATGCAGTAAGTGAAACATAATCTCCCTGTAAAGCCCACACCTGGCACAGTAAACCACAATTGGGAGGGAACTCAGATCTGGAGCTTCTCATACACATTGGGCACCCTAACTTTTAAGAACTGCACATAAGGGACAAGCCTCCAAAACATCTACCTTTAAAAGCCAATGGAAGCATTCATAGAGACAACTCTGAGGATAAAGGAGCTGGTGGTTGCCATTTCCCTCCCCCTACCCCTCAACAGAAGGGCAGAGCCACTTGTAAAGGGCATCTCAGCCCAGACACTGGCTGCTTAGCCTGCTTGCTCCAAGCCCCACACCCCTGTACTCTGGCATGGCTGCCCTTCTTGGTTAAACCTTCTTCAGTCCCAGCATGGCAAGACACCCTCAAGGAAGACCAGTGCAAGCCCCTGCTTATATCATGTCCCTAAAACTTAGACTTTTAAAAATCAGCAGGCTTGCCTGGGATAGAGTCCAGAGGCCAGTGTGCTGCTCCTGGAGAAAAGGCAGACAAACAACCCAGAGGCAGACAGCATGGAAATGATGACCTGAAGAATGCCTGGGGCACACAGAGGGAAGATTGTTGGCTTTTCTTGGAGTGCTTTCCTTGGAGAAGCAAGTAATAGAGACCTCTCTTTGAGGATCAAAGAGTTGGCTGGTGCCATTTTCCTTTACTGCTCCTTAGCTTAAACACAAAGCCACCCACCTGTGGTAAATACCTTGGCACCAACACTGGCTACCTAACCTGCTTATTACCAGGTCCCACCTCCCTGAATTTTGCAGGTAATGCCCTCCCAAATTTGCCTCAGTCCTACTCAGTGGGCACCTTTCCCAGACCACCAGAAACCCCACACACACACCATGTCTCCCAACCAGAGAGTTATGAAAGGCTTTAGTTCTAGTGGAAGTAGTATCAGGTCTCATTTAAAAAGCAGATCGGAGCACACCTAGTTAAAACTTGCCACACTCTAGTTAAGGACCAAACACTGCCTACTGCAGGCAAGGAGAGCCTCTGCAGACAATGGGCCTGAAAGATTGAACATCCAAAACCCAACAGCAGAGTGCATGCAGCACACACCAGAGACACTCCCTAAAGTGCCAGGCTGGGGACTTGGAATCAACCACAAGAAAAAATTTGGAAAGACCACAAATACACGGAGGTTAAACAACATGTTACTAAACAATGTATAGATCAATCAGGAGATCAAAGAAGAAATTTAAAAAGCACATTAAAACAAATGAAAATGAAAACAAGACCATCCAAAACATTTGGGATGTAGCAAAAGTAGTCTGGAGAGGGAAATATTTAGTAATAAAAGCCTACCTCAGGAAGCAAGAAAAATCTCGAATAAACAACCTAACTTTACACCTAAAGGAGCTAGAAAAAAACAGCAGACAAATCCTAAAGCCAGCAGAAGAAGGGAAATAGTAAAGATTAGAGCAGAAATAAATGATATAGAAACTAAAAAAAAATCCAATAGAACATATCAATGATACCAGGAGCTGATTCTTTGGAAAAAATAATAAAATTGATAAATTCTCCAGCCAGAATTATCAAAAATAAAAGTGAAAGGACCCAAATAAATAAAATCACAAATGAGAGAGGAGAGATCATGACCAACACCAGAGAAATAAATTAGAAGAAAATATTATGAAAAATTATATGCCAACAAATTGGACAACCTGGAAGAAATGTATACATTTCTAGAAACATGTAATTATTAAAATTGAAACAGGAAGAAATAGAAAATTTGAACAGACCAATAACCAGCAAAGAAATTGAATCAGTAAGCAAAATCTCCCAACAAACAAAAGCCCAGGGCCAGAAGCCTTCCCAAGGGTTTTCTACCAAACATTTAAAGAAGAGTTAATAACTTTTATTTTCCAACTGTTTCAGAAAAAAAGAAAGAAAGAAAGAAAGGAAGAAAGAAAGAAAGAAAGAAAGAAAGAAGAAAAAAGAAAGAAAGAAAGAAAGAAAGAAAGAAAGAAAGAAAGAGAAAGAAAGAAAAGAAGAAGAAAAGAAAGAAGAAAGAAAGAAAGAAAGAAGAAAGAAAGAAAGAAAGAAAGAAAGAAAGAAAGAAAGAAAGAAAGAAAGAAAGAAAGAATAGATTGGAAGAAAACTTCCAAGTTCATTCTGTGAGGCTAGCATTAACATGATACCAAAACCAGACAGACTCAATTAAAAAAAGAGACCTACCGGTATATATTCCTGATGAACATGGATGCAAAACTCCTGAATGAAATACTAGCTAATGAAATCCAACAGTACGTTAAGAGAATTATTTGTCACAATCAAGTGACATTTGTCCCTGGGGTGCAAGTGTAGTTCAATATTTGCAAATCAATCAACAAGATATACCACATTAATAAAAGAAAGGATAAGTACCATAAGATCCTTTCAATAGGGATGCCTGGGTAGCTCAGTGGTTGAGCATCTGCTTTTGGCTTGGGACATGATCCTGAAGTCCCAGGATCGAGTCCCACATCGGGCTCCCTGCGAGGAGCCTGCTTCTCCCTCTTCGTATGTCTCTGCCTCTCTCTGTGTATCTCTCATGAATGAATAAATAAAAATCTTAAAAAAAAAAGATCCTTTCAATAGATGCAGAAAAAAGCATTTGACAAAGTACAATATCCATTCATGATACAAACCCTCAACAAAGTAAAGATAGAGTGAATGAACAGAATTCAATATGATAAAGGCCATATACCAAAACCCCACAGAAAATATAATTCTCAATTAGGAAAAATGAAGAACTTTTTCTCTACAGTCAGGAACAAGACAGGGATGTCCACTCTCATTACTGTTATTTAACGTAGTACTAGAAGTCCTAGCCACAGCAATCAGACAACAAAAAGAAATAAAATGCATCCAAATCAGCAAGGAAGAAGTCAACATTCACTATTTGTAGGTGACATGATATTCTATATAAAAAAAACCCAAAGACTCCACCAAAATCATGCTAGAACTGATACACAAATTCAGTAAAGTCACAGGACACAAAATCAATGCACAGTAATCTGTTGCATTTCTATACACTAACAATGAAGCAGCAGGAAGAGAAATCAAGCAATCAATTCTATTTACAATTGCACCAAAACAATAAGATACCTAGGAATAAACTTAAGCAAAGAGGTAAAAGATCTGTAGTCTGAAAACTATGAAATATTGATGAAAAGAATTGAGGATGACACAAAGAAATGGAAAAAGAAAACATTCCAGACTCATGGATTAGAAAAGCAAATGTTGTTAAAATATCTATACTACCCAAAGTAATCTGTAGATTTAATTCAATACCTATCAAAATACCACCAGCATTTTTCACAGAGCTGGAACAAACAATCCTAAAATTTGTACAAAAAGACACCCCAAATAGCCAAAGCAATGTTGAAAAGGAAAAGCAAAGCTGGAGACTTCACAACTTTGGACCTAAAGTTATGTTGCATAGCTGTAGTGATCAAGACAGTTTCACTTATAGGTGGAATTTAAGAAACAAAATAGATGAACATAGGGGAAGAGGGAGAAGTAAAATGTAAGAGACACTTAGTGAAGTAAGTCAGTCGGAGAAGGACAAACATTATATGTTCTCATTCATTTGGGGAATATAAATAATAGTGAAAGGGAATATAAGGGAAGAGAGAAGAAATGTGTGGGAAATATCAGAAAGGGAGACAGAACGTAAAGACTGCTAACTCTGGGAAACGAACTAGGGGTGGTAGAAGGGGAGGAGGGCGGGGGGTGGGAGTGAATGGGTGACGGGCACTGGGGGTTATTCTGTTTGTTAGTAAATTGAACACCAATAAAAAATAAATTGAAAAAAAAAGATATCTGGCATATATACATAGATAGATAGATAGATAGATAGATAGATAGATAGATAGATAGATGATAGATAGATGATAGATAGATAGATAGATAGAGTCCCATTACTTACAAGTGGCGAGTTTTACTTCTTTCTTTTCAATTTGGATGAATTTTTAAGATTATTTATTCATTTATTTATTTTGAGAGAGAGAGAGCAAGTGAGGGAGGGACAGAGGGAGAGAGAGAGAGAGAGGGAGAAACTTAAGCAGCCTTCATATCCAGGGCAGAGCTCAATACAGGACTCTCACAACCTGAGATCTCACAACCCTGAGATCATGACCCTGAGATCACGAACTTAGCTGAAATCAAGAATAATGCACTTAACTGACTGGGTCACCAAGGTGCCTTCAATTTGGGTAAATTTCATTAATTTTTCCTGCAGAATTGCTCTTGGTTAGTGAGTATCCTTGTCTTATCCCTGATCATTAAAAAGTTTTAGCATTTCACCACTGAGTATGATGTTATGTAGGCTTGCCATGTGTTGCTGTTATTGTGTTAGAGTTCATTTCCTCTACAGTAACTTGATTGAGAGGTTGTGTTTGTTTTGTATAAATCAATGTTGAGTTTTTTGCATATATCAAAAATTATATGATTTTTATTCTTCATTTTGTTAATATGATGTATAATGTTAATCAATTTGTGGATTTTGAATTATCATTTTTGCATTCCTGAAACAAATCTCACTTGATCATGATCTATGATTCTTTTAATGTATTGTTGAATTCAGTAAGCTACTATTTTGTTGAGGATTTCTGTGTCTTTGTTTATTAGGTTATATCGGCCTGTAATTGCTTTCTTGTCTGGTTTTAGAATCAAGGTAGTGCTGGCCTCATAAAATGAGTTCCTTCTTACATATTTTGGAAGAGTTTGAGAAGAATTTATGTTAACTATATGTTTGAAAGAATTCACCAGTGAAGCAGTCTAGTCCTGGACTTATGTTTGTTGGTAGGTTTGATTATGGATTCAATCTTACTAGTAATTGGTCTGTTCAGATTTCTGTTTCTTCATGATTCAATCTTAGAAGGTTATATATTTCTAGGAACTTATTAATTCCTTCTAGGAAATTTGTTGGAATTTCTCATAGTAGTAGTCTCTTATGATCCTTGGTTTTTCTATGCTATGAACTGTAACATCTTCTTTTTAATTTTTGATTTTATTTGAAATTTATCTATGTATCTATTATCTATCTACCTATATATCTATCACCTCTCCTCTATCTCTCTCCTTTGTGAGTCAAGTTAAAGATTTTTCAGTTGTTGTTGTTGTTGCCTTTCCAAAGAACCAACTCTTAGTTTCATTGATCTTATTAATTGTCTGTTTAGTCTCTATTTCTATTCTGATCTTTGTTATTTTCTTTACTAACTTTGGAGTTTGTTATTTTTTCTAGTTTTAGGTATAAAGTTAGGTTGTTTATTTGGGATTTTCCTTGTTTTGTGAGATAGGCTTTTGTTGCTATGAATGTGACCCATTTCCATTTTTATGTGTCGAGGTATTTTTTGATTTCTCTCTTGATCTCTCCTTTGACCCACTGGTTGTTCATTAACATTAACATTAACATGTTGTCTAATACTACATATTTGTTAATTATCCAGTGTATTTTTTGTGACTTATTTCTAATTTTATACTTTTGTGGCTGGAAAAGATGCTTGAAATGATTTCAATTTTATAAAATGTATTAAGTCTGTATTAAGTCTTGTTTTGAGGTTTAAAATATGATTTATCCTAAGGGTACCTGGGTAGCTGAGTCAGTTAATTATCTGAACTTGATTTCAACCCAGATTATGATCTCGGGATTGTGAGATTGAGCCCTGTGTCAGGCTCTGTGCTGGCCATAGAGCCTGCTTAAGATTCTCTCTCAACCTCTTCCTTTGCCCTAACCCTGCTCATGCTCTCTCTCTCTCTCTCTCTCTCTCTCTCAAAAATAAATAAATAACATATAAATAAAATCTGATTGATCCTAGAGAATGTTCTATATGCACTTGAGAAGAATATGTATTCAACGGCTCCTGGATGGAATGTTCTGTGTATATCTCTCAAGTCTGTCTGGTCTAACATGTTATTTTAGGCCAATATTCCTTTATTGATTTTCTATCTGGATGATCTATTCTTTAATGAAAGTAGGATGTTAAAGCTCTGTACTATTACTGTATTGCTTATTTCTCTCTATAGGGTTTGTTAATATTAATTTTATATATTTACATGCTTCTATGTTAAGGCCATAAATATTTACAACTATGCTTCTTATTTGATTGACGTTTTTAACATTATGTAATGTCCTTTGTCTCTTGTTACAGTCTCTATTTTAAAGTTTATTTTGTCTGATACAAATATAATTCTATTTTTATTTTATTTTATTTTATTATTTTATAAGATTTCATTTATTTATTCATGAGAGACACATAGAGAGAGAGAGAAGCAGAGACAGAAGCAGGCTCCATGCAGGGAGCCCGACATGGACCTTGATCCCGGGTCTCCAGGATCACACCCTGGGCTGAAGGCAGCACTAAACTGCTGAGCCACTGGGGCTGCCCTAATTCTACTTTTAAAATCTATTTTGTCTGCTGTGACTTTGGCCACTTGGGCCAAGGCTCCTGAACAAGCAAAAGAAGCATCTTTTACAGAAAGACCAGTCATGCATTTTAGTCTCTCCATAAAGTACTAGAGGCAGAACCTATTTCTGATTGTTTCAGTTCCATGAGACGCAGGAATGCAAGATACTCTCTCACCAGAGCCAGGTAATCAGGAGGTATTCCCTGGGCAGCAGCTACAAAACCATGTCACCAGATTAAAAAACAAACAAACAAAAAATCAGGGTTCTAGTAAAAGCTCCCCTTCAGGAGATACGGACACTCCAATATGGCAAAGGAAGAGTTTAAAGATAACACCCAGCCTCTGTTGTCTCTGGAAAGGGTTACAGTTAGCCAGTAGATGTGTTTTAATTAGAAGCCTGTCCCTTAGGCTGCAGCTATAAAGATAAGCTAATAGGCCTCTTCCAGAAAGACAGTTGCCTGTTCCAGTGTCCTGGGGTTATAGCCACTTAAGAACTTTTTCCACTGGTTTCCAATTTTGCAGGGCCCTTGAGTATAAGCCCCATGCTTATACTGGCCACTAGAGCCAGATAATCTAGAAGTGTCCCTTTGGGTAGCAGTCCCAAAATTGGTACTGGAGGAGATACAAGCTTCTTTCTAGGAGATACCACTGAGCAGTGAGGTAGAGGGAGATCACAACGACGGTGCCTCTTGGCTAAAGTGTACCCCAGGAGACTCTTAGGTGTATGTTAAATATGATGCCTGTTCCTCAAGTAAAAGCTTTAAGGTAAGAAATACAGTCTGGGTGCCTCTTAATCTGTTGCCTCTGCACTGGTCCCTGGGGTATATGAATCTGAACATGAAAGCCCTTAAGAGCTAGTTTCAAATTTGCTATAGTCTTGTAGGTCTGGTGTATGTGACTTCCATTGGTTTTCAAAACTAGATGCTTTGGTGCAAATTTTAAAATTTAAGGTGCTAGATATGGGTTTCAAACTCTTTGCTCTTCAGAACAAAGCTCCAGGTTTTGAATTCTCTCTCAATTATTACTGTGCTGGGGTGGGGTTTATAATAAGATTGTGTCTCAGTGTCTCCTACTTCTTTCTTTCTTTTTTTTTTTTCTCCTACTTCTTTCAATGTGGGTTTGTTTATTTGTTGTTGTTGTTGTTCTCTCAATTACCTGGCATGTAGGAGTTGCCGAGGTAGTTTTTAGGGTTTTTTGTTGTTGTTGTTTGTTTGTTTTTTCAAAGTAAATTGTTTCATATGTTGTGTCCTCCAAAAATTAAAATCTGGAAGCCTAATCCCCAGTGTTCTGATATTTGAAGATGGGACCTCTAGGAGGTAATTAGGTCATGGTGCTTTTATGCTGAAATTAGTGATTTTATAAAAAGAGACATGAGAGAGTTTGGCTCCCCTCTCTTTGTGCTCTGTTGTGAGAGGTTATAGAAAGAAGATGGCCAAATTCTTTTTCCAGAAACCAACCATGTCTGTACCCTGATCTCACATTTTTCAGTATCAAGAACTGTGAGAATTTCTGTTGTAGGAAAAGGAAAAGCAAAGCTGGAGACTTCACAACTTTGGACCTAAAGTTATGTTGCATAGCTGTAGTGATCAAGACAGTTTCACTTATAGGTGGAATTTAAGAAACAAAATAGATGAACATAGGGGAAGAGGGAGAAGTAAAATGTAAGAGACACTTAGTGAAGTAAGTCAGTCGGAGAAGGACAAACATTATATGTTCTCATTCATTTGGGGAATATAAATAATAGTGAAAGGGAATATAAGGGAAGAGAGAAGAAATGTGTGGGAAATATCAGAAAGGGAGACAGAACGTAAAGACTGCTAACTCTGGGAAACGAACTAGGGGTGGTAGAAGGGGAGGAGGGCGGGGGGTGGGAGTGAATGGGTGACGGGCACTGGGGGTTATTCTGTATGTTAGTAAATTGAACACCAATAAAAAATAAATTAAAAAAATAAATAAATAAATAAATAAAAGATGAATGGATAAAAAAAAAAGAGACACTTAACTATAAAGAACAAACTGAGGGTTGATGTAGTGAGGTGGGCAGAGAGTGGGGTAGATGGGTTATGGGCATTAAGAACATCATTTGCTGTGATGAGCAAAGGGTGTTATATGAAAGTGATGAATCACTACATAGTGTTTTTTCTGAAACCAACTTTATCATACATGTTAACTCTCTAGAATTTAAGTAAAACATTGAAATTTTTTAAAAGACAGTATGGTACTGGCACAAAAAGAGATACATAGGTCAATAAAACAGAATAGAAAACCCAGAAATGCACCCACAACTATATGGTCAACCCATCTTTGACAAAGTAAAGAAGAATTTCCAATTGAAAAATAAAAGTCTCCTCAACAAATGATTTTGAGAAAACTGGACAGCCACATCCAAAAGCATGAAACTGGACCACTTTGTTACACCTTACTCAAAACTAAATTCAAAATGGATGAAGGACTGAAGTGTGAGACAGGAAACCAATAAAATTCTAGAGAAGAACACAAGCAATAACCTCTTTGACATAAGTCATAACAACTTCTTACTAGATAAGTCTCCTGAGGCAAGGGAAACAAAAGCAAAAATAAACTACTGGGCCTACATGAAAATAAAGTTTCTGCACAGTGAAGTAAACAATCAACAAAACTAAAAGGCAGTCTGCATAAGGAGAGAAGATATTTGCAAGTGACATATCCAATAAAGGGTATCCAAAATATATAAAGGACTTATAAAAGTCAACTCCAAAAAACAAATAATCCAGTTAAAATATGTGCAGAAGACATGAATAGACATTTTTCCAAAAACATCTAGATGACTAACAGACATTTGAAAAGATGCTAAGCATTACTTATCATCAGGGAAATAACAATCAAAACTACAATGAGATATTACCTCACACCTATCAGAATAGCAAAAATTAACAATACAGGAAACAACAGGTGTGGTCAAGGATGCAGAGAAAGGGGAACCTTCTTCCGCTGTTGGTAGGAATGCAAACTGGTGCAGCCAACTCTGGAGCACAGAATGGATGTTCCTCAAAAAGTTAAAAATAGAACCCTATGATTCAGCAATTGCACTACAAGTATTTACTAAAAATACTAATTCAAAGGGATACAAGCACCCCAGTGTTTATAGCAACATCATCTATAATAGCCACATTATGGAATCAGCTCAAAAATACACTACCTGATGAATGGATAAAGAAGAGGGGGATATATATATATATATATATATATATATATATATATATATATATATAAAAGAATGAAAATCTTGCCATTTGGAATAATGTGAATAGAGCTAGAGAATATTATGCTTAGTGAAATCAGTCAGAGACAGACAAATACTATTTTAAAAAACAAATGAACAAAGGGGGAAGAAAAAGAGAAGAAAACCAAGAAATAGACTCTTAGCTAAAGAGAACAAAGTGATGGTTACCAGAAGGGAGGTGTGTGTGTGTGTGTTAAATAGCTAATGGGTATTATGAGGGCACTTTCTATAATGAGCACTGGGTATTGTATTTAAGTGTTGAAACACTAAATCCTACACCTGAAATTAATATTACACTGTATGTTAAATAACTGGAATTTAAATAAAAATTTGGGAAGAAAAAAAGAAAAGCCAATGGGGCTCATAATCCCTCTTCCTCTGTAACAGAGAAATAATTCTTAATGGGCTTATGTGAGGACCCATCCACCTCAGGACCCAGCACAGAGGTAGTTTTTGTAAAGTGTCTATCCTTTCTACGAAAGAAGTTCCCCTTCCCCACTCCCACTTATCTTAAAGTGTCAGTCAAAATGTTAAGCATCTAATTTTTTTTCAAGCATCTAATTTAATGCATATCTAGGGGCAGTCTATCTCCAGAGATAGATGTGGGCAGGCACCTTTGTGTGTGTATGTGTGTGTGTGTGTGTGTGTGTGTGTATACACCACTTGGCTTCCTGGCTATAGTGGCCAGCAGGGCTTGTATTCCTGGATCCCACAGGAATAAAACAATTGGGAAGATGGTTGTTGGCTGGGTACTACCACCAGGGCACTATGGAGACAGTGGAATGGAACACACCTACAATTGTTCTGTGAAAAAATCCTATCTGCTTATCTCAGAGCTTTGGCCTGAGTGTTACACTTCTGATTTGGCACACACATAGGGGGTCTACTGAAGCATTTCCAGGAAACAGAAGGCCTTAGAGGTCATCACTGTGCCTTCCCTCTACTGGGAAGGCACTCATCAGTGTCTTTCAAAAACAAGGTTACAACCTCATCTAGCACCACAATTTTTGCAGCTGCCACTAAGACATGCCTAGATGGCCTGGCACTAGTATCCAGTAGGGCATAGGCACACGGGTTTCACAGGACTGTAACCATCTGAGAAAGGGTTTTAACTGGCAATCACCTCTGAATCCAGCAAGAGACAGCTGGCTCAGGTTACCAGTCTTTCTTCATGAAAAGCCTATTAGTTTATCTATGTTGCTATAATCTTAGGAGTAAGCTCCTAATCAAACACATATCTAAGAACTGCTGTAATTCTTTCCATAGACTGTAGAGGGTGGATTCAATCTTTGAATTCTTCTTTTGCCACTCTCTGGAATGCTAGTATCTCCAGAAGAGAATTTTACAAACCTCTGGTGCCCTGGTTTTTACATCTGGTACCCAAGGTTTCCATGGCTGCTACCTAAAACACATCCCTTGATTGTCTGGCTCTGGTCGCCAGTGGGAATTTCATTCCTGAGTCCAATGAAACTGACAAATAGAGAAACAATTCTTGGCTGGCTACCACCCCCAGGGTATAGCAACAGGAAACAGACAGAAATGTCTAAACATTCTCTGAAAGAGGTTTATTAGCTTATCTTCATAGCTATGAACTGGGGTGCAGGCTTAAAATTGAACACCAGTCTAATGGCCCAATATAATCCTCTCTAGATATCTCAGAAGGGAAGTTCTATATTTTCCCCTCCCCCAGCAGTAATCCAGAGTGCCAGTATCTCCCAGAGAAAAGCTTGTACATGGGTCTAATTTCCCAGTTTTTTTTTTTTTTAACCTTGTGCCCCAGTTTATGTGATGTTGCCAAGAGGATGGCTTTTGAGGGGCTAGTTTCTATGGCCAGTGGAGCTTGTATTCCAGGGTGCCATGGAACTCTAACAAATGGAGAGAGAGTTCTTGGCTAACTACCAAGGGCACTTCACAGATAGTAAACTAAAACATACCCCCAGTCTTTCTGTGAAAAAGGCCTATTTGTTTCTTTGGGACCCATGGCCTGAGGGAAAGGTTTTTAGTATAGTACAGATCTAAGGTCCTATGAAGGTACACTTCAGGGAAATCAGTACTGGTAGATGTCCTCTTTGTGCTCTCCATCTGTTTCATCCAGGTTGTTGGCATCTCTGGGAATGGAACCTGTACACTCATCTGGCACTCCAATTTTTGTGTTTGCCACATAGGAGACAGTTCTAAGTTGCCCAATTCTGGTGACCTGTGGGACTTAAGCTGTTGATCTCAGAAGACCACATATATTTGTATATTTCAGAAACTTCTTCCTGAGGATCTGGCTCCAAATCAGCTAAAACCTTGGTACTAAGAGCCTTCTCTTTGGGACACTGAAGGTCATAGTACACTCTTACCTATGGGATCCACTGAAAATAAAATAGGTTGCTTGGGCAATCACAAAGTTTTGATAGACAACCAACAGCAAGGGCTGTGATGAATAATAAGGTTGATCTACATGAGGTCACTTCCTCAAGACTGGGAGGAGTAATGTTTTATCTTATACATAAAATCAGAGAATCAAAGAAAACAAAAAGAAATATGTTCTGAGCAAAAGAACAAGATAAAACCTCAGATAGAGTCCTTAATAAAATGGAGATAAGTGATTCACTTCATAAAGAATTCAAAATAACATTCGTAAATATATCCAATGAGCTCAGAAGAATAATGGAAGAATATAATAAGAATTTTAACAAAGCAATAAAAGATATAATAGCAAAAAGAGGAGCCACAAACCTAAGAATACAATAACTATATTGAAAAATACACTAAAGAGGTTCAATAACAAACCAGATAAAGCAGAAGAAAGGATCAGTGAACTCTAAGACTACACAGTTGAATTCACTGAATCAGAGTAGCATAAAGAATGAAAAAAAGAGAAATATAACGAATTTATGGGATAATATCAAGCTGACCAATATTTTCATTATAGGGGTTCCAGAAGGAGTAGAGATAGGAACAGAAAACTTATTTGAAGAAGTGATGGTTAAAAATCCCAGAAACTGGGTAGGGAAGGGAACACAGAGATACTCAAATAAGAGCAACCTGAAGAGACCCACGACAAGACACATTATAATTAAGATGTCAAAAGTCCAAGAAAAAGAGAGACTCTTAATAGCAGCCAGATAAAAACAATTGGACTCTGCACTCAGCATGGAGTCTGCTTGTCCCTATGTCTCCCCCTACATCCTCTCTCTTTCTAAAATAAATATTTTTTTTCTTTTAAAGATCAATGAAACTAAGGGATGTTTCTTTGAAATTATGAAGACAATTTGCCAATCTTTAGCTAGACTAAACAGAGAGAGAGAATGCAAGAGAGAGAGAGAGAGAGGGAGAGAGAGAGAGGGAGAAATGGATGAGAGAGATTCAAATAAATACAATTTTTAAAAAGGGGATATGATGCCAAAAATATATATAAAGAATCATAAGAGACTACTATGAATGATTATACATCAACAAATTGTACTTCGTAGAAGTGGGTAAGATCTTAGTAATATACATCCTATAAAGACTAAATCAAAAAAAAATTAAAAAAAAATTAAAAAAAAAAAGACTAAATCATAAAAAAACTAAAAAATAAGAACAGAGCAATTACAAGAAAGGAGATTTAAAAAAATTAAAAACAAAACAAAACAAAACAAAAGTCTAGGATCAAGTGGACTCCCTGGTGAATTCTACCAAACATTTAAAGAAGAAATAATACCAATTATTTTTAAAATCTTCCAAACTCTGGTAGAGAAAAGAACACTTAAAATTCATTTTATAACATTACCCTGATAGCAAAACCAGACAAGAATGTCACATGAAAAGAAAATTACAGTCCAATATCCCTGAACATTGGTGTAAAAGTCCTCAACAAAATATTAACAAACCAAATTCAAAAATACTTTAAAATGTTTACAGACCATGGGTAAGAGTGTTTTATTCCAGGAATGCAAACATGGCTCAACATCTGCAAATCACTGTGATACACGCATTTTAAAAAATGAGAAATAATAATCATATGATCCATCTCAGTAGATGTAGAAAATGCGTTTGACAAAATTCAACATCCATTTATAATAAAAATACTCAACACCTATGATAAGCCACAGCAAATATTACACTCAGTAGTGAAAAGCTGAAAACTTTCCCTCTAAGATTAGAAATAAGACAAGAATGCTCAACTGGATAATTTTATTGAACATGGAATTGGAAGTCCTGGCAAGAACAATTAATCATGAAAAAGAAACAAAAGTCATCCGAAATGGAAATAAAGAAGTAAAATTATTTGTATTTGCAGATGACATAATATATGTATAGAAGACCCCAAATTCATTAAAAGACTGTTAAAACTAATCAACAAATTCAGTGAAGTTGTAGCGTGCCAAATCAACACTTAAAAATACATTGCATTAAAAAATACATTGCATTTTATTAGATTAAAAATGAACTAGAAGAAAAGTAAACCAAGAAAACAATTTCATTTATAATTGCATCAAAAAGAATAAAATAGCCAGAAATAAAATTAACTGAGGAGATGAAAAACTTTTATACTGACAATTTCAAGACATAAATGAGAGAGATTAATGACACAAATGAATGGAAAGATATTCTGTGCTCATGAATTGGAAAAATTACTTACTACTGCTAAAATGTCCACCCAAGGTAGTCTACAGAGTAAATGTAATCTTAGTCAAAATTTCAATGTCATTTTTCACAAAAATAGAACAAACAATTCTAAAATTTGTATGGAAATATAAAGTCCAGAAAGCCAAAGCAAATAATCTTGAGAAAGATGAGCAAACCTAGAGTCATCACTCTCCTTGACATCAGACAATACTGTAAGGCTATAGTTATGAAAATAGAATGGTATTGGCATAAAAACAAACACATAGATCAACAGAACAGAATTGAGAGCCCCCCAAAAAGCCCACAGATGTTTAGCTAGTTAATTATGACATAGGAGCTAAGACTATATAATGGGGAAAAGACAGTGTCTTCATAAGTCATGTTTGGAAAACTGGAAAGCCACATGCAAAAAAATGAAGCTGGACCACTATTTCAGTGGGGGTGCAGCAGCCATGGAGCAGTATGGAGGTTCCTTAATGAATTAAAAACAAATTTACCATATGATCCAGCAGTTCCACTTTTGGTTATTATTCAAAGAAAATAAAAACATTAACTTGAGAAGATATGTGTACCTCCATGTTCTTTGCAGCATTTATAATAGCCAAGATATGAAAGCAACCTAAGTGTCCATCAGTGGATGAATAAAGAAGGTATAGAATATATATACAATGAATATTATTCAGCTATACAAAAGAAAACAATCTTTTTTTGTGTCTACAGTGATGAAATTTGAGGGCATTCTGCTAAATGAAATAATTCGGACAGAGATAAATAGCATATAATCTCAATTATGTACAATCTAAAATAAAACAAAACACACTAAAAACAAAAACTCAGTTCATAGATACAGAGAACAGACTAGTTGTTGCCAAAGGCAGGGTTCTAGGACTGGGGGAAAATGGGTGAAAGTCTGAAATGTACAAAATTCCACCTATAATAAAAGTAGCTGGAATTTTACATTACCAGTAATGTAATATACAGCACATGACATAATTAATAATACTGATCTGTATATTAGAAAGTTACTATGAGACAAATCTCAAAAGTTAACACACAAAAAATTGTAACTATGTATTTTTATTAAATTTAGCTAGACTTATGTGATCATTTTGCAACATATACAAATACTGAATCATTTTGTTGTATACCAGAAACTAACATAATAGCATAATGTCATCCATTATAATCACAAATGAATTATAGCACATTAATTAATAAACTTTGTAAAATAGAAATACGAGGTTATGTTTTTATATTAAATCACTTATAATCATATTTGTTTAATTTCTAGAGTTTATTCTTTCACAAATGAATTTTGAGGATTATCACTTTACCTCTTTTTTCTTATAATTCAAACATACATTCATGATATAGGGCAATAGTCAAAGATTTCCAATAGTAGCTAATAAATATTGCTTAGTATTCAGAATAAGTAATTATTTTCATTAACAAAGGAGAATTTACATAAGTTGTCTGTAGCAATCTCAAAACTATAAAAAATATAAATGGAGATTACATCATACTTTAATCATACTTTGAACTCTGGATACTACAATTAATTTCCTTTACGAAGGTATTTTTTTAATATGATAAAGTAAAAATTCAAATAATGGGAATCTTGGCCTGCATTTGGCAATTCTTCAAGGCTGTGAGTCAGAATATATTATGTGTCTTATTACTATTACATTAAGCCACTGTAACCACACATGCACAACAGTTACAACGGGTTGTACCATATAGGTAGAACAGCTGGTTGCCTGGGGCAGCAAAATATTAGAAGAGTAAAGTGTTTTGTGACTATTTATTATGTGAGTGATTACTTGCTAGAAGGAGGAGACATTTTTCATATTGCCTGGGGCAGTAAAAATCCTCGAATTGACATTAGTCTTGTTCCTTTAGTAAGAGACATAAAATACATAAATGAACATCTCAATTTGACATTAGCTGTTAGTCTGTATGTTAACTTCAGGTCTTCTTGGGTGTGATACATGGTTCCCAAAAGTAGTTTATTTTTTTTTTAGTTTAACCAGGTATTACATGATTATTTAATATTACCTAAAAAGCATTACTCTAAAGTATGGAACTTCTATTATGTCTCTATAGAGTCTCATTACTTAATAAGCTGACTCACAGTGATGTCATCTTCAAAACTTTCCTCTCAGACACTATAAAGGTTGTATAGTAATGTGAATTTAAAATTAGTCCATAAAGGCAATTCAAGTGGAATATGTTTGAGACTGATTATTTAATTTTTCTTCTATGCAAGAATTAATCTTCATATTTATAATTCTAATGAACAGTGCCCACACTTATTATTTACATCAAAATATGCTGACTCATGAAAGATAAATCATTGGCATCACGGCCTGCTTAAAAAGAGAAAATCACTGCAAGTGAAAGTGTTTCGATTACTACCTTGAAGCTAAAAGACCACTTTCCTGTAAAAACAAAATGACTGGACAAGAAATGTTCCCTGAGAATAGCTTACAATAAGAAAGAGATGCTTTTGGCTGCAAAATAAAATGCTGAGGGAATACCAAATTCAGGTTATGACTTTCTCTTAAAGTAGAATGAATTTAAAACTTCAGAGGGGGGATATCATTTAAGTGTACAGTGCCCACATCAATTAGTAACCATAAAAAGTATTGAGAAATACTTGAAAACAAGAATTTTCTATTTTAAAAAACTTAGCTTCACTTTTCATTTTAACATGGATGAATGTACTGTTAACCCTTGAAAGAATTTGAACTGCATAGGTCTACTTATAAGCATTTTCCCCCCAATAACTACAATGAAGAACTATAAATGTATTTCATATAATGAAATACGAAAAGAAAATAAATGTATTTCCTCCTCTTTATGATTTTAATATTTTTTCTGTAGCTTACTTTATTGTAGGAATACAGAGTATAATACAAATAACACAAAATAATGTGTGTTAATTGACTGACTATTCAGGTTATTGGTAAAGCTTCTGGTCAATGATGGTACGCTATTTTTAGTTATGTTTGGAAAGAAAAGTTATACATAGATATGTGTCTGCACATGGGATCAGTGCCCCCTCCCCCTACATTTTTTAGATTAAATGTCAATATTATTGCCTAAACAATATATAAACATAGATTTTATTTTGAGAAAATAAGTCTTTTTGGAACCCACCAAAGAATGAAGCAAAGAGCTAAATATGTGATAGACATACACAGAAAATATTAAAATATATCTAAAAATATGGTAATAATTTTAGTACCATAATAAGATACTTTTGTCTATCAAGCATATATCAGAGTACAAGGTATTTGTTTTTCAAAAGCACATTAGGAAATACAGACTCATTAGAAGATTGACAGTAGTTCCTAAAAAGAGGTAAACAAAAGCTAAGGAAAATAACAATTGTAATCCCTACTATGACAGATGCTGGTCTGACTATAGATGATATTTCTGATGAGTACCATGATGATGTTGATAGACAATCAATTCTGTCAGTCATCATGGAAGTGACTGCTGATAGATTCTATTGTCTCGGACCAGGGACATCATCTTGAAAAAACTTCTCTCCAGATTGAAATTTTTGACATGCAATCAAAGTTATGGGAGCGCAGAAGCCTACTGGAAGAACTGTCACTAAAGAACAATTGCTACAGAACGATCCATAGGATCAGGTCAAGGATTTGTGAAATGTTTACACAAGATGAAATGTCAGAGTTCTCAAAGTATTTATGTGTAGCTGAGAAACTTTATTCCCAAAGTGCCATTTATATTTGTGTTGAGATATAAATCAAAATTCTAAATTTAGTTTGTCAGTACCCATCATTTAAACACTACCATAATAAATGCAAAGTTGTGCAATGGTATAGTAATCATTGTTTATTTAATAAATGTTAGGCATTAAAGAGAAAAATAAGAAAGGCATAATTCAATACATTCAAATTAGCTAATGATCTAATAACAGAGAAATGTCATATAAAGTAAAAACATAAACTCATATTCCTGGAGCCCTGACAAGGTGCTGAATACATTACTAAGTAAGTGGGATATGGATACATGCATAAGGCATATTCTCTGTCATTCATAACAGATATGGAATTCTGGTTGCATTCACTTAATGGCTATGTGACCTAAGTTACTGCTTTCCCAGAGCCTCCATGTCCTCATTTATAAAATTGGAATATTAATAATATGTATTGGGTTTCTATAAGGAAAAAAATTGAAATCAAGTATAGCAAATACTTAGTATATAGTGCATTGGCACTCCAAAATGTTATCTGCTATAACATAGTTCAAGAGTAAAATCTTTAAGTAGGATATGATAAAACAGTGTCAAGTATATCACAAATTTGAAGTTTTGAATTGTTTTAGTTTGGGATTTATAGCAAGATTTATTTCAGGAAAATTACTCCAGAAGAAGTGTGTTGAAATCCAGACTATACTTGGAAGATATGAGTACATCATATTAAAAATGTTTAATAATAGGAGCCAAAAATAACAGTAATTGCATCCACATGAAGTTAAAGAGGACGATTATGATAGATATTTTTCATTATGTATTTATGATATAATCAGAAAGTCACTATTTTTGCCCAATGTAAATTGATTCAAGCAGGGATACTAAAATAAAATGTTTGAAAGGCTGTTGAAGAACAAGATATTTAGATGCCATCAAAGTATTACTCTATAACTACTTACTATTAGCAAAATGAAAAAAATGTATTTTAAAATGTCAATGTAATAAAATCTGTAAGGATGGTAGTATTCTAGATGAAAAGTGACTAAGGAGACATTGAAAAAATGCAACTCATGAACATTGATTAAATCTTGGATTAGGGGAAATAAACATTATAAGGACCTTTGGGAGGGTCTGTTGCTAAAATATAAAATGGGTATTACAGAATATTGAAAAATTATTGTAGATTTTCTTAGGTATGAAAGTGACATGGCAGGTATACATTCTTGTTCTTAGGGGGTACAGGCTAACATATGATTTTTATAATTCACTTTTAAATAATTGGGAAGAACAAAAGGAAGAAAAACAAATATGGCAAGTTATTAACAATTGGTAAATCTATTAGTGTTTGCTTTACTATTTTTTTAAATTTCGATTACTCATATTTCTGAAAAAACTATACATTTTGAGACTCCCTAATCCTTAAAATTAATATAAAAATAATAAGTTGTTTATTGTTAAACTATATGGCATTCTCAAAAGACTGATTAATATAGAAGTATAGACAAGAATATAGTCAACAGCAAATAATGACATTGAAAATCATGGAATGGATGAGACTGCTTTAGGAAGAATTATCAAGACCAAACCTGAGTCATTCTTTTATCCTGGCATTTAAAATTGAAGGAGAGAGGGCAGCTTGGGTGGCTCAGCGCTTTAGCGCCACCTTCGCTCCAGGGCCTGATCCTGGAGACCTGGGATCGAGTCCCACATCGGGCTCCCTTGCATGGAGCCTGCTTCTCCCTCTGCCTGTGTCTCTGCCTCTATCTCTCTCTCTCTGGGTCTCTCATGAATGAACAAATAAAATCTTTAAAGAAATAAAATAAAATTGAAGGAGAGGATGAAGAGTCAAAAAAAAAGAAAAAAAAAAAAAAAAAAGCCTGAAGGAGAAGCAGGCCATGAGGGATATGGTGGAACATGGGCCAAAAGGAAAAAACAAAAAAAAAAAAAAAAATCAGAAGAAGAAAGAAGAAGAAAGAAAGACATCAAATGCTACTAGGAGGATAAGCAAGGCAATGAAATAGTGAAAGGAAAAGAATTTTAGAATTTTTGAAGAATGTCCTCCTAGGACACCTGTTAGACATACAGATTATAATTATCGGCCAAGTTATGAGGACATTCCGACTTACTAGGTTTAATCTAAAACCTAAAAATCTGTGTGTTTTATGAAACTGAAAACAGTTCTGGGGCACCTAAGTGGCTCACTTGAATAAGTGTCTGCCTCTGGCTTGGGTCATAATCCAGGAGTCCTGGGATTGAACCTTACATTACATTGAACCCCCTGCTCAGCTTCTGAACTTCTCCCACTGCCTCTGCCCCTTGCTCATGCACACTCTTTCTCTGTCTCTCAAACAAAACAAAACAAAAATGAAAACAAAAATTAAAAAACCTTAAAAAAAATCCGAAAGCAATTTTTTATCTTCAGGGAAATCAGGGACTTTTTCCTAAGATATTCAAAGTAGGTTCCCTGGACCAGCAATGTCAGTAATGTATGGAAACTATTAGAAATGAACATTCTTGATTACACAGAGCAATCGTTGCTCTTACAATCCTGAAATGATACTCATAAATGCTAAACTTTGAGAATGATCTGCCCAAGAATTTAGGAAGAAAAAAAAATTAAGTATGATTTGAATTAAAATGCACAGAAAATTAAGAATTCTTTTATAGGAAGCATAAGAAAGGCATACATTTCTTTAATAATGGGCCAGAATCCAGATCCTGAACCAGAAAGCACATTAATTACATCAACCTCATTCAGACCAGTCTAATTTAATCTTTTCTTTCTCTTTAATTCTAAAAAAATATTGTAGTGTATCACATGCCTTGCATGGAATCTGTATATCTGCTTGCATTATCCTTCCATCCCCCTGTACCTCCCCACTAACCACCTTACTCCTACACACACACAAATTCTTGATAAAGACTGTGGTAGATTGCTATCCTCAAGACAGCACCTAGGATCAATTATTACAATTATAATACATAGTACTGCCATAAAAATATGAGCTGTTTTAGGATTGCAATGTGTCTTGGTTACCAATGCTATTCCAAACATTTGGCAGAGAGCCAAATGCATGAGTGTGTTCAATAAATAATGCTTGATGAAAGAAGGTATTCCATATAGTTTACTAATTAAGTGTGTGCTGTATACCCATTATTTGCCACTCTCTAATAATTTCCAGCTAACTTGAGGGCTATTATTAGATGAATGCTAAGTACAAATGAGTTTATTTAACTATTTAATTTCTCACCAAAGAGGTATAAATGGGAGCTTTCATCTCTTGACTGCTTAATTGAATTCTTAAACTTTAATCAGACATGGCATGGTCTATGAAGACTAAGGAAATTATTTAAAATTATTAAGGAGACAAAAATCATCAATGTTTCAAAATTTAAATTGTTCTTTCATAACCAAATTCCAAAGTCATATATGCCTGAGGTCATATAGTATTGAGGGAGGGAAAACAAATCATGTTACAGGCAGTAAGGTCAAGGAAAGAGATGACCAAATATTCGCTTTTTAATTGATTCCTTTTTTATCTTTTTTAGAACTATAATTAAATGTCAATAAGTTTTGGTGGCAGTAAGGAAAGAGTTTAGAATGGAGAAGATAGGGTTAACATTCTTGTCTTCCATGTCTTGAAGGGACCAATTAGTGACTCACTGATTCCAAAAGAGAAAACTAAAATTCTTAGGCTAATATAAGGGTTCTGAATATCTAGCTTAAATTCATGTAGTTGAATTAATCTACTGAAACAATTTGTTTAGTTTGGAGAAATTTCATGCACCTTTCAGATTAAACACTTGAATGACTTACACGGGTTGTGTCAGATTTAAAATTTTATGCATTGTAGTTTTTTGTTTTTGTTTTTGTTTTTGTTTTTTACCTTTTCTGTTCTCTGTCTTTTTAATGACTTGATGGACTTAAGCTACAAATTAGATCATTAGAATGTCTTCTCTTGATTGGGATCACAGAAATTGTAATTGTGTAATTTAAAAGTAAAGACATAGTTTGATTTTAACATTTTGCATTTATTGCTTACTGTGAAAAATTTTAATCTGAAATAGAACCAGAGAACATAAAATGGAGACTAGCATGCACCCTAGGAAGAAAACAAAACTTAAGGACTAAAAGATTGATTTCCTATAAATGCTAGATTTACAGGAAACTGATAGTGTTGGAATTTCTTGGGTTGTGGGGAGTTAATCAGAAGTTGTCTCAATCTTTGGAATCTGGGTGGCTCAGTGGGTTAAGCATTCAATTTTTTTATTTTTATTTTTTAGAAACTTTATATATTTATTCACGAGAGACATAGAGAGAGAGGTAGAGACACAGGCAGAGGAAGAAGCAGACTTCCTCCCTACAGAGGAAGAAGCCTGATGCGGGATTTGATCCCAGGACCCCAGGATCATGACCTGAGCTGAAGGCAGTTGCTTAACTGATGAGCCACCCAGGTGTCCCTAAGCATCCAATTTTTGATTAAGGCTCAGGCCATGATATCAGGGTCATGGGATTGGGATCGTGCGCATGTCTGGCTCCATGCACAGAAGGGAGTCTGCCTGAGATTCTCTCTCCTTTCCCTCTGCATGCCCCCTTTCTTTCTCTCTTTCTTTCAAATAAATGAATATATCTTTAAAAAATGTGTCTCATCTCAGTCTTGGGAAGTTTTGCCAGAAGCATGAATAGAAATGACCCAGGTTAGATTGGTCTGACAAAGTAGGTTGAATTGAGCTTTTTCATGTGACTGGATTGATTTTGTTGCTCAGAAATATTTCAGGACTTGTCTTCATTTGTTTTAGATTTAACTGACGATAACTGAACTCTCCCCTGCTTACATTCCCTGCCCATAATTACAGTCCACCTCAGTTCCTCAAATGACACACCTATGAGTGTGCTACAGTTTGCTTGTCCCAAATGGCAATTCCTCTGCTCTTCCCAAATAAACACATTTATTTAAGCTTGCTTCAATTTACCTCTTTATTTAGGTTAATATCACTTAACTGCCTCTTAAATAAGAGATTATTAGGGAAAAATACTATGAAACCTTCAAGCTAGCAAAATCTTCCTCAAATTACAATGTCCTCTATTTCTTTCATTATGAGATGTCTGTAAACAATATTATTTTAGTGTTACTGACCTAGGATGGGAAAGAGAAGAATTCTCAAAGTTTCTTCAAGACTATTGTACAGCAGAGAAAGCTGCCATTATACATTTATAATATACTGAATTTTAAATATTTAAAATCTGGCTTACATCTTCAGAAGGGCCTATTTGAATCACCAATATTAAAAGGAAAATATTGAAAACCATCCAAATAAAAATTGTTAACATAAATTTCATATTTTTTAAAACTTCAGTATATAATACTGCCATTTATAAATAATGTGTAATAATTAACATTAATCTAAGGACTAAAGATATACATATGGCTGGAATCAACAATTGGAATTTAAACTTTTAAAATGAATTTCAAATTGTGATAAACACATATTTGTGAAAATCTTATGTTTTTCTAATAAAAATGATAATTGTTCTTCCTCACCCTACTGTGAACTTTTAATCTTGAACATTAAATGAAGAGATATGAGCCACAGATTATACTTTACAGTACATTTTTACTGCTAATTCTAATTTTTGCTATAGTCTTTATTTTGTAATGTGTCTAGGTACAAACTCATTTAAAGACTATGAACAAAGAAAATAAAGCTCAAGATATTTTACTTATTTTTTTATTGTTCCTGTTACACATTGTTTTGGTAGGAAGAATTGTTTCCTACCAACAAAAACTCAGTCCCTGATCAAACTTCAGTCTTCTCTGAATTCGCTTCTGGATTAGATGTCCTTGGCTGCTGAGCTCTGTTTTAGCAAGAATCCTGCTAAGCCATTTTAGGGAGAATCCTACTACCTTTAATATGTCCAATCCAGTTCTTTGCCCCTCTATCTTGTATCTATTTAACTTAGTAATTCCACAGCCACTGACCTTATTTTGCCCATAGGCTACAAATCCTCAACTCTACTAACTATATTTAGAATTGTGCTCCACTCTATATTGAAACTTGTTTATTCTACTGCAGTAGCTCAAATAAAATTGGTCTTGCTATTTTCAACAAGTTTCTAGAGCAATTTCACCAACTTTGAATAACTCGTTCTTTCTCTTTTGACTTACACCGATTAAATACCATAGAAATGTTTTATTTTAAATCTCCATTAGTATTCAACTTTATAAAGACATAAAACATTTAAGAATCAAGGTTAAATAAGAAAACATTATTCCGTGATCCAGATGAATGAAATGAAGGGGTTGTCACTTAATCTCTCTGACTAGTCTATAAAGACATGGTATAAAAAGTAGCATAGAAAGAACAATTTAAGAGGAAGAATAAAGATTTCATTAAATAGAATAGACAAATGTACATTTACATTATTCTCTGAAATGCCCTGGAGCAGTTTCATGTTGCTTTTATCACTGATTCAAGTATTATTACGTAATTATCACTTGCAATTAATTTCAGGCTTAAAAGAAGATATCACTTAAAAAGAAACTAATGCAATTATTTTAGACAAACTTCATTTTTAAACTTCTATGACACAATTTTAAAATAAATGGAGTACTGGATATACCATTTTTAAGAAAAATATCTTGAATATTTAAAAATAAATCCCTCACCTCTTCCTATTTTTTTTCTTTTCTATTTTGGCTGTTTATTAAGTATTTACATTTTTCCTCTGTTCAACTGTTTTTTACTTTCTAATTTTTGTTTCTCCTCACACCTGTCTCTCTCCTTCCTTTTGTTAAACAAAACTTCAAACCACAAAAGAAGCTGCTGAAATGCAAATGAATAAAATGTTCCAGGCAGGTGTTTTTATTTATCTAACTGCATTGAATGTCTAAGAAGCAAAAAAAAAAAAAAAAAAAAAAAAAAAAACAAAAAAACAAAACAAAACAAAACAAAACAACAACAACAAAAAAAACAAAAAAGAAAGAAAGAAGAAAGAAAGAAAGAAAGAAAGAAAGAAAGAAAGAAAGAAGAAAGAAAGAAAGAAAGAAAGAAAGAAAGAAAGAAAGAAGAAAGAAAGAAAGAAAGAAAGAAAGAAAGAAACCATATGAATCTTAGATACAATAATGTTATGTAATGTGTAATGCTACTTGTAATTTGAAAGAAATTGCCCAGCTATTAAATATTAAGTCCTTTTGAAATTGTGGTAATTATGAAGTACAAGGGCTTTCACTAACCATTGCTTTCATTATTCAGGCAGCTTTGCCACAGTATATTTAAATAATAGTCATTACATACTTACCCATGTGGTCATATTTATCCTTAGGAGATAATAGTAATTATTGAAAACATTTATATCAAAGTTACTAATTTCTCTATAGTTCTACGTCTTTTTTCAGAATACTGTAATGAGATCTCCATATAATAAACATGTGAGGATATGGCTAAAATATTGGAAATATTTTGAAATCATGAACTAATGTTATGATGTCAAAATTAATCATAAAATACACAAACCAAGATCAATTTCTATATTTAGACTTATTAAAAATCCATACAAAGATGCAATCTAGTATATTTCTTTATATATTATTATATATACTATATACTCCTCTATTCCCTCACCTAATGTTGACTTCTTTTGCTGACTTTTTGCTATTCTTTTTCTAGTATAGCAAGGCATTGATAGACTTTGGAATCAGATAAATCTTGCTTTGAATTTGTCTTCATATTTGTAGTTGTGTTATCTTGAACAAGTAACTATGCTTCTGAACATCACTTTTCCTACTTCAAAAACTGGAATGATGGGCACTTGGGTGGCTACCTTTGGCTCAGGTAGTGATCCCAGGGTCTTGGGATCAAATCCAGCATATGGTAGGTAGCCCCATAGGTAGCCTCCCCATAGGTAGCCTCCCCACAGGTAGCCTGCTTTTCTCTTTGCCTATGTCTCTGCTTTTTTATCTGTGTCTCTCATGAATAAATAAGTACAAAATCTTTAAAAAAATGGAATAATAACTCCTGTCTCCATAGCCTAATTAGGAGGTACTACAAAATTTCAGGGAATAGTATCATGATTATAAACATAACATTACAAAAAATGGCTAATGAAAGTACTTTGGGCAGCCTAAACATATTAACAACAAGTAATTTTAAGATTGGGACTCTAAGAATAACTGTCCTTTGCCATTAAAATTAGTTTCAAGCTTTCTATTCACTTTACAATTTGCACCGTTGTTTATAGAAATTGTGAAAGTTAGATGCCACACTCAGCAGAGCACTCTTTACAAAAACAAAACAAAAACAACAAAACCAAAGTAAAGTAAACCATAGAAATTATAAAATATCTTGAAAATCAAAATGGGTTAAAGTGGAAAAAGTGAGTATTTCTGGATTTTCAGTGATAGTCACCAGCAGGGCATCAGATTTAGTGGGAGTCACTCAAAGTGCATTTCACAGCCTGATTTTCATCTAGAAAATTTCATAAAGATTAATTGGGAAATATATACAGCATCACACAGACTCCTCAGGTAATCTGAACACATCACACCAGTGTCACTGTGCCCTTGCTATTATTATTCTCAAAAAGGAAAAAGACTGCAATGGTGTAAGTTACACAAAGATTATAACTAAAAAAATAAAAAATAAAAAATAAATTAAAAAAAAGCATGTTTTTGTATTTTGTTTTCCATGAATTTTGATTGTTTTTCATTTTGTTTTTATTTTTGTCTGTCTTTCTTTCTCTCTCTCTTTCCTTGGCATCTTTATGACCTTTTTCCATGCAAAATATTTTTAAAAACCCACTACATTTTAAAGCTGTCACTACTAGAAATATTATTCCGAGAACAGAGTGAGAGATTTTTGCTTTTTAAACAAAACAAAACCCGGTGGGCAGTCTCAGGCATGTAACCAATTACTTATCCACTTGTCCATATACCTTTTGTTAAATGAATATTTTTCACAGTATGAATGTCTTTAAGACTCACAAAGATGCTTTTGGCAGATCATCAAATACCTGCTCCATTGGAAAAAAAAGTGATAACAACTCATAATAGGGACACTGCCATCTCGATCACTGCACAGAAACCACTGTGCAGTACAAAAGAGGATAGGCAGATATCTGCAGCAATGATTTCTGCTTTAAGTATAATAAACTTTAGGACAACTTGGAGAGTGCATGCATTTGAGGTTTCTCATTTTAGCCATGTGCTCTGTAAACTAAGGAGGAAGTTGAAGACTTAAGTGGCAAGACACAAAATGTATTTACTTAGACTATCAGATAGAAAATCTTGAAATTGAAATTGGGCAGCCCTGGTGGCGCAGTGGTTTAGCGCCACCTGCAACCCAGGGTGTGATCCTGGAGACCCTGGATCAAGTCCCACTTGGGCTCCCTGCACGAAGCCTGCTTCTCCCTCTGCCCGAGTCTCTGCCTCTCTCTCTCTCTCTGTCTCTATCTCTCTCTCTCTCTCTGTGTGTCTCTATGAATAAATAAATAAAATCTTTAAATAAAAAAAAAAGAAAATCTTGAAATTAAAGAGTAAAAATATGACTATTCATGAGATATTCTGATTTTCCTGCATAAATTAGGTTCTACTTCTCTATCCCGCCCTGGTAATTTGCCATAGTAGATTTAGTGTTTTTAAAAATAATATTGGGGTCAGGGTGCCTGGATGGCTAGGTCCATTGAGTGTCTGACTTTTGATTTCTGATCAGGTCATGTTTTCAGGATTGTGAGACCAAGCCCTATTTGGGCTCTGTGTTAGGCATGGAGTCTGCTTAAGATTCTCTCTCCCTCTGCCCTTTATCCCCTTTTCTCTCTCTCCCACTGTAAAGAAAAATAATAATAATGGGATCACTGGAACATTTTCCAACAGCTTAATAGAATCATATTTTCTCTCTTTTCCTCTTTTTAGTTAATAATATAAACCTGATACTCATTTCTTGGGTTTTTAATCTGTAAGTGATTCTTTCTAAAATATTCAAATGAAAAAAAATAAAATAAAATAAAATATTCAAATGACTCTTTCTCCAAAAGCAGGTTGCCTGATTATGCTGTATTGCCAAGGGCAAAATAAAAGAAAGGCTCATGTAGTTTAAGGGATTTTTAAATAATTCTGTAGTTTTTCCTTAAGTTGAAATTATTCAGTTTTCTCGAATTATGAAATACCTTAGCTCTTTTTTCATGGGGGATCTAATTCAGGGAATAATTTTTTTAGATAGCTTAACTTCATAATCAAAGGTGCCAGTGGTAACCACCTTTCCTAGGCTTTGATGGCAGGTCATGGTCTGCTATAAAGTATCAAAGAAGGATTAGAGTAAAATGTCATGGCCAATACGCACATGAGAAAATGCTCTGCATCACTTGCCATCAGGGAAATACAAATCAAAACCACAATGAGATACCACCTCACACCAGTGAGCATGGGGAAAATTAACAAGGCAGGAAACAACAAATGTTAGAGAGGATGCGGAGAAAAGGGAACCCTCTTACACTGTTGGTGGGAATGTGCCCTGGTGCAGCCACTCTGGAAAACTGTGTGGAGGTTCCTCAGAGTTAAAAATAGACCTGCCCTACGACCCAGCAATTGCACTGTTGGGGATTTACCCCAAAGATACAGATGCAATGAAACGCCGGGACACCTGCACCCCGATGTTTCTAGCAGCAATGTCCACAATAGCCAAACTGTGGAAGGAGCCTCGGTGTCCATCGAAAGATGAATGGATAAAGAAGATGTGGTTTATGTATACAATGGAATATTCCTCAGCCTTTAGAAACGACAAATACCCACCATTTGCTTCAACGTGGATGGAACTGGAGGGTATTATGCTGAGAGAAGTAAGTCAATCGGAGAAGGACAAACATTATATGGTCTCATTCATTTGGGGAATATAAATAATAGTGAAAGGGAATATAGGGGAAGGGAGAAGAAATGTGTGGGAAATATCAGAAAGGGAGACAGAACGTAAAGACTCCTAACTCTGGGAAACGAACTAGGGGTGGTGGAAGGGGAGGAGGGCAGGGGGTGGGGGTGAATGGGTGACGGGCACTGAGGGGGGCACTTGACGGGATGAGCACTGGGTGTTATTCTGTATTTTGGCAAATTGAACACCAATAAAAATTAATTTATTATTAAAAAAATAGAGTAAAATGTCAGTCACAAGATGCTTTTTAAAGTATCATTCTGTTTTTATTCCTACTCTTTTATAAATTAGGGTAAAGTATATGTAATATATAATTTATTATTTATCCATTTTTAAGGGTATAGTTTAGTGGCATTAAGTACATTCCCATTATTGGTGCAATCATAACCACTATCCAAGTCCACAACTTTTTCATCTTTCCAAAAGAAACTCTACTCATTACAAATAAACTCCCTGTAATCCCCTTCACCCTAGTTCCTGGCAATCACACTGCTACTTTCTGTTTCTATGAATTTAGTTACTCTAGGGACTTCACATAAATGGTGTCATATAGTACATGACCTTCTGCGACTGACTTATTTTATTTAGCAGAACATCCTCAAGGTTCATTCACATTGTAACATGTGTCAGAATTTTTTTCCATTTAAGGCTGAATAATATTTCATTATATTTAAATACTACATTTTGTTTATACATTCATCTGTCAATAGAGATTTTGTTAAATTTTAAACTAAATTTCAGAATTCTACATTTGAAATCTGGCTAAATATGTCGTCCTCTTATGTCATATGTGCTGTGTCCATATTGTTTTAACTCTGAAACGTTTCTAAGTTTTACAAATATATTCTGGGTAACAAAGATATAAGTGGATAATTAGAAATTACTAGTCACATTACTTTGTAATAAGGACTATCAGAAATATCACTTACAAATTAACAAGATTCATGTGGGAGCCAGTAATATTTATAAAATAGATGCCTGGGGTTTTGGGGGGTTTTATTAGGCAAATTAAATTGACTTATCTCTCTTCTATAGGAGTTTTTATATTGCAGGATTTACACACTATGTTCAGATGTATAAAAATTTCTAATAAGTGATGTCATCTGTCTCATGGAACCTCAATCTAGTGGAAAAAAAGAGCAGAAGGGGTGTATTTAGGCCAGTCTGATAAATTCAGAGCAATCCAATAATTTGCTTTAATAGTCTCTTTAGAGGATATTTTCCCTTTTAATTTCAAGTAGTTGTTGTTGTTGTTGTTGTTTGTTTGTTTGTCACACTTTTCAGATGTCAACAGGACATAAACCAGCAGAGCAATTCTAAAAGAAGCAGAGTTGAGAGGTTTGAGTTTGTCTCTGATATTCTTCTGGTGTCTGGAACAAGATTCTTAATGTTTGTCTAGTGGATCTGAGATGAGATATGTGGGTATCTAAAGTTTGCTAATGGTTGTGATCTATTCTCTGCATTTCAGGCAAAGATGGAAAGTCCACTAAACAGATTTCCAACGCAGAGTCACTGCTAGACTGACATCTTGGCTACAGTCTCCCACCAACATTCAGCGAGCTTCTCAGTCTTCTTTAGGAACACAAAGTAACTTTTCAACCCTTTTAAACCCCCTTCTCATTCCACTCCTTTGGTCTAGCCATACCATACTGATGATTTTTCTTCATTGAATTCTCTTTAGATCACAAGGAAAGTTAGGCAAAGAGTTATGACCTTGAGGATATCTCCTCAAAATACAAAGGATAAAGCATATTGTCATGATGGAATTCCAATGATCCTAGATAGTCAATATGAATGGAAAGAAGCCTTTTGTTTCAGACACTTGAACACACATACACCCCACACCACACATACATACAAACAAATAACAAAACCCACCTTTCCTTGAAGATTTGTTCTTAGCAAAGAATATGTCAGTATTCAAATCAGTATAGTAATACTGCACTTCTGTACTTTTCTGAAAATAAGGAACAGTCTAAATGGCTGTGAAGTTTATTTTGTCTAGAAGTGCAGATATGTGGCAGGTAGTACTTCATCTCAATTGAGATGAATAAAGATTGACTCAGACGTGTAGCAACTCGAGTCGCGGGGGGGCTCTGGTGAGGGTGCGGCGGCGGCACCGGCCGGGAAGATGCCAGGGGCGGTGACGGCGAAGGCGCCTTCAGTTTCAAGAAGCTGCTGGATCAGTGCGAGAACCAGGAGCTCCAGGCTCCTGGAGGAATTGCCATTCCCCCCGTGTATGGTCAGCTCTTAGCTCTACATCTGCTCCACAATGACATGAATAATGCAAGATATCTTTGGAAGAGGATACCACCTGCTACAAAGTCTGCAATTTCTGAACTTGGGGGAATATGGTCAGTAGCACAGAGAATCTGGCAGAGAGATTTCCCTGGGATCTACACGACCATCAACGCACACCAGTGGTCTGAGACGGTCCAGCCAACCGTGAAGCACTTAGAGATGCAACAAGAAGAAGAGCCTTTGCCCGGTCTCTCAAGCCTACACCTCGGTAATTGCCGCCGACTTCGCGGCCTTTGGGGCTCCCTGTGGGGGAGGCTGTGAAGGGTATATTGGAACAAGGATGGCAAGTTGACTCTCCCACGAGAATGGTCATGCCCAAAACGCCAGTTGCAGGGGCCCTGGATGTGTCCTTTAACAGCTTTATTCCCTTATCAGAGCCTGCCCCAGTGCCCCTAATCCCCAGTGAGCAGCAGTTAGCCAGACTGACCGATTATGTGGCTTTCCTCGAAAACTGGTGTATCCTTCTGAGTCCAAGATCCACCTTCAGAATCCTGTATACTGACAGATATCGAAATGTAAAATTTTTATTTTCAATTTATTGGATGGATGAAGCACCTCAGCATTCCTTACTGAGTATGTGATAAAACACATATATAAAGTATATTATTATATATTTTGTCCCTAAACATTATGCTGAATAGTTGTTGAAACAGTTCTCATTTTGTAATATTTGACAATTTGGATGGAGCCCGTCAGTATGATGCAGCTTATATTTCTTAGTGACTGACTTATAAAACAGCTCTCCTGCTTCATGTAGGTCAGTGGCTGTCAGCTGTTTGCCCCTGCCCCAGCGGACAGCACACTCTATGGGCACTGATGGTTGACAGTTGCAGTGATCCCTTTGGCGTTTGAGGAGGACTGTCCCCAGAGACAGTCTCTGAGCTGCCAGGGATTCTGATGCACCCCCTTCCGAGAATATGCTCCTCTTTCTCCTCACCACCTGAATATCACTCTTACAGAATGCTGAAGTGTGGCTGAGGAACAGAAGACTACTTCCTCAGTGAACCAGTTTGTTAACTTCGATTTTTTTCCTGATAGTATGAGTACATCCATTGCTGGCAGTGGAGGGCTTGCCATGAAAATGCAACTATTTAAGACCTTCAGGAGAAATATTAGATGTAATACTCCTTTCAGAAGAAGGGAATATTAGGGTGGAATGCATTATATTGGCAAAGAAGCTATTAAGATAAGTGATCCACTTTGTACAACTGTCTTGCAGCCTACTGGTTGCTTATTTTTATCCTTTGGTTCAAGTTCTGCCTTTTGGAGAAATACCAAACAAGTCTTGCAGTTTTTGCGTGATGCCCTCTGAATATTTGGAGGTGTTTATTGTATCTTCAGGTTAAAAGCACCCCCCCCCGCTTCATTTATTCTGCATTTGTTCAATAAATATTTAATTGAAAAAAAAAGATATGTAGCAACTCAAAACAAAAATTATTATGGGTGACTTTTCCTTATTGAAAAATATGGCTATTAATTACAACCTCCTTTATGCTCCAAATTCATTTACACATACACTTGAAGCTGCTAAAAATTTATAAGTTCTATTCCTCTCAGGTATTTTTAATCATTTGGAAATGCCTGTCAAGTGGCAGGTAGATGCTGATGGTACTCCCAGGAAACAGTAGGACACAGAGACTATTAGATTTAACTATCAATTTGCCGAATCTGAGAAGTGCAGTCACGTACCCTTGCACAAGTCATGGCTACAATTTTGATACATCTTAGAGAACAATTTACATTAGAAGGCAAATAAATTTTTGTTCTGTCTGACAAGCTATTGGGCAACCCTATATAGAATATAAAGTATGAGTGCAAAATGCAAATAGATGTGGATTATTTTATTTCTTTCCCATTTTTTTTTTGTGCTTTAGGCATACTCTTAATGTGCTAAATTATTCATCGCATTTAGTTCTTACAAATTAGTGGAATGGTTGAGATTTGTAAGTCAATTTGTAGATTTTTCAGAAATAAATCCTTTTCAGAACTGGCTAATTCCTACAGGTACAGCTTCCCCAACAGCTTCTTGGGTGGAAGCTATTTTTTTTTATTCTTTTTATATGTTAGGCTTAGGCTGTTAGCTCATTGACTTCTTACTGCTCCCTGATGACATTTCCAAATCATGTCTTCTGGTCTCTTTTTCAAATACCCCTGTATAGTGAAGATTCTTCTACCCAGTCTGTCATCTTCTCTCTCTTTTAAGCTGTCAATTTTTGACAATCTTTCAAAACTGAGGACATGAGAATATGGTTCCATTTCTCTTTCTTCATTCTTATCCCTGTTATCTTTATCTGGGTTTTCTCCAGCTACTGGTTCCCTATTTTTTAGGGCATTAGGGCAACATTTTATGATAGTGATCTTCAGTTTTCAATTTATATTGAAAATTGACTCCTGGCCAAGAGCTTGTGATGGGTCTGCTTCGTGGTGGTCTGGCCAGTAACAGTCTTTTATTACAATATGTCAGAGCTTTTCATTGGGTTCAATTTTTAGCTAAATAATCCTCCATTTGTTGTTGGAGTAGTGTGTATCTGGTTCCCAATACATTAGCAGTTGAGTCGAAGAAGTAAATTGAATGTTTGGCTCTTCAGCATGCAGTTTTTATTTAGTCTTCCAGCTGCCCCACCTAACCTCTGCTCTCTGCCTGGCTTTCCCATTCAAGAGCCTCCCTGGATCTATCTTAATGGCACTCCAAGTTTTGTTGAGGAGGATGAGGAGCTTCAATTTGTGACTTCAAAGATAGAGTAAAGAAATCAAATGTTATACTTATTTTACATTTAGATTTATAACCAAACTCCTTGTTTTAGCCCCAGGAATTATCTCAATTTTCTATCATGGCTGATGACTTCAGCATCCCAGCGCTCTATTAGGTGAATTTACACACTCTTGTTTCAGCAAGAATTTTATATTTTACCCCCTCCATCCCACCAATCAGTTATAACTTCTTGGCTTTTTTACTTCCTTGACATATTTTTCTGTTGTCATTTACTCCTGCCCCTTTTCTGTTCATGTATATTTAGAAAAATTTTATTTATATATGATTCATTTCATGGAAATGGGGAGATGACAATGATATTTATGACTAATATGTCATATTTACTAAGAGATTAGCTAATGGTTCAGTAAGTTGTTAATTTGGGGAAATAAAATAATTTTATACTTTCTAGTATATTGTGTATATCACTAGAAAATATCAATATGAACCATAAATAATTATTTGCAAAAATGTTTAAGTATTAATAATGTCATTATTAATGAAATTTTCTACATTAACAATTCTCAAAATATTTAATATACAATTTATGTATTTTAAAAGATTTTTTAGTTATATGCCAAAATATTCCTAAAAATCAAGATTCAGATATTTAAATGTAATTTTCCTGCTTCCAAAATAAAATGTTTTTCTATAAAAATAGAGATATTTTACTCCTGTAAAGTCTAATAAAATGTATTCCTTCAACTTTATAGCCACAATGTTGGTGACAGTAGAAATTTTAGTTTTCAATTATTTTGAAGCAAATTGAGAACAAGAAGTATCATAGAAATTTTAAGTCTGAATGTAGGATTTTTACTTTGGATTTGGATTAGATTAATGAATAAATGTTATTTGAGTTATCACTAAAATACTTCATACAAGTGGCGATTAAAATTACTCTAGTTATGAATGAATTTCTTACTAAAAGCATGACTCAGTTCTTATACTTTAAGACACCCTGCTGTATCAATTGAAGCATTTATGTCACTTACTCATCATTCCAGATGCTAAATATGCTACTTGTAATGAAAAGAAAAACAAAACTTTATTTTCTTGATCATCATTCTTCTATTTCATAAAAACAAACATCATCTGAAACCCAATGCTACTTGTATATTTTACAGGGGATCATATAAAGTATATTTTATATATCCAAACAATCTCTACATTACTCTCTTTGGGATACATTTCTCATTAAAATGATTTAAATATAAAGTTTATTCTCCAGGAGATATCAAGATTACTTCACTTTACATATTTATAAAGTAAAAAAGTGAAAAAATTCAAATCTGGAATGTGGGTTCTTATGAATTACATCTCTGTGAGTTTGTTCTCAGGTCCCCTCAACACTAAACCCTAGGATCTATAATTTTATAACTAGAAGCCAACGTGAGCAATGAATCAAGTTTAAAATCCATTAGTCCTGAAAACAATTCTAAATGATGGCTTCATCAGAAAGAAAAGATCAAGATATAGTTTTGTTACAGCCATTGGGAACAAGAGAAAAGCTAGTTCCCAAGCCCTGAAGAGAGATAAAGCAACATGTTTGCTGTGGATTCTTTCAGTTTCCCTTAGGAAAGAATAACTACTCTAAGCTACCCCTTTCTGGTGAGTTTTAATGGGAAGGAGTACAAATAGAATATACCCAGGAAAGCCCTGTGTAAAGTGACAGAAATTGAACTTATGTTACACTTAGGGCACTCTCATTCCTCACTTAAGGCACTTCAAGTGAAAAACTGACAGGTGAGAGCATGTCTTTGTTAGGATATAAAATCCACTGTAATGACAAAAAGGAAACTTGCAGTATTTGCCTTACTTGAAGAAGAAATTCTTGAACATGAAAGATGAAAATTCTAGCTAATACTTTGATTCTTAAATATTCTTGGAGACTATAAAATGTAAGATAAAGTTATTCCACGCAGTTCCTAACTTAATGCAACAAAAAGCTTCTAAGAGAAGTTTAGGGATAGTAAATGATACACATACAGATAGTGGCCTAAGATTGTAATGATTTTAGGGAAAGCAACATGTATATTGTCAAGCATTAATAATCATTAAAAAATAACTAAGGTAACTCTCTCCTTAGGTTAGGATTACAAAAGACAACGAAAGAGAATGTATTTTCTAGTAAATATATTCCATTTATTTTATGTCTAAGCAGCATGTGAGAGCAGGAATGGCAGATATATAGTCGCAGTGCAGGGATAGAGAGAGAGAAGACAGATATATACTTTTGAGTCTTAATCTTGTGCCTTAAGTGAAAAGTATCCCCAGCCAATATAATAAACCCACTGAATAGATTAGTTTTTTGTCTAGTAGGAGGTTGTGCAATAGAAAGAATGCATTGCTGTTAATATTTATATAATCCCAAACTGCTGAATCTCCATCACTGACTTAAAGAAATAGAAGGAAAATTCTTACCATACATTCCTTTTATAACACCTTTATTTCTAAGGCAAAACAGCCCCCTTAATTGGGAATAATTTTGTAAGGAAAAGGAGACTGGACAATTAAGAAAATGAAATTCTCACTTATGTATGTGAAATTCTCACTTATGTTAGTGAAGATATCCTAAGCATTTCATAATTTTTATGTTTCAAAAGGAAATATTTAAAATAGACATTCAAAATTTGCCTTAACAATAACTTGATGATAAAGGCAATGTTATTATGATTAAAATAGACATTCAAAATTTGCCTTAACAATAACTTGATGATAAAAGCAATGTTATTATGATTAAATTTAATGAATACTGAACTATTTGCAATAAAACCTGAAAATAACATAAAGGTGTCCCAATGTATAATCAAGCATTTTTCCAGGAGATAATCTGGCAATAATTCAGAGTAGAAATGATAAAAAAGCAATTGTAGAAATATTATTTAATTCCATCTGCTTATGATTAAAATAAACTTAAATCTCTTTATGTTCTTCATCTTAAGCAAATGTGCAGTTGCTACAGTTGCAGAGTAGCTTCAATTTAGTTTACATATTTTAAAAGTGTAGCATGACCATCAAGAAATCCCCACTGGTTCATGTTTGTACAGAGTTACCAAAACAATTCTTTCTTCCAAATATACTCAGAATCATTGCATGAGACAACTCATCATGTGTTGGAAAAAGTCATTTATTCGTGTGGATGTTATTTAGCCTACTGCAGTACCACATTCAATGATTATGTGATCAAACCAAGCCAACTGTATGTGTGCAGGTACACCTCTCCCGATTTTATAGATTATATTTAAAGCCAGGTAGCATATGAATGAAAAATTTATCTGATTTACTAGGTAATATATAGCTCTATGAGTCTAAAAGTTAATGGTTGCACACCCAAAGATAAATGCACTATCTTTATTCAATTCCTATTGGTCCCCATATGTTGTTTTGCTCTATCTTTCTATATATTAATTCAGGCCACTGGAGACCTTGCCCCAGACAAGAGGTGGCCAGTTTTTTCTACTCTTAATTAATTAAGTTCTCTACTTCTCAGTATTTTTTCCAAATCTGGCTCAGTCTCACTTACTGAAGAATTCTGCTTTCTTCATAAGTCTCTGCGGGGAAAAGATATTTCTGTCATCAGTGGGGGAAACCATTTATAACACAGGGAACAGAATGGCCAGAATAGGTCAGAGAGACTTTCAAAAGGCTAGTAGAAGTTTACTTTGTGCATATTTTAAAAAGCAGAAAATTAGACTACAATTCGAATTTGGAAAAATAAATGTAGATCTTATGATAGAGCTTAGTAGATAACCAAGTCTTAAAACACTTAAAATGATCCTACATGTTTTAACTTTCCCACTTTAGAAGGCATAACTATATTTTTATTTCTTTCTACTGTATTGGTTTGCTTTATGGTACTGGATATACGTGTTAATAAAAACAAATAGCCTTGTTTACTATGGTGAAACACTTTCTGCAGTCAGACTTGTTGATCAATTTTCTGGCTAGTACCTTTGTACACTAATACTTTTTACACTAGTAATTTTTCTAACACTAGTACTATGTATGTTAGAGGAAATAGACGACAGAATTTTCTGAAGACTAATTCTTCATTGTAAAATGAGGCTTATTAAGTTTTCCCATAGGTTTATTCTGGTAATTTATGGTCTGAACAAAAGGCTTGGAGCTAATTATATGCATTTTGTGAACATGACAGATTTAATGATGTGAGTACCACATGTTTCTAGTTGCTACCATGAATTTGAGTGTGGTGTGCTTTCTATGCTGATCTGTGCTCCTATAGATGCTGACTATAGACTGAGGAAAAGTGAATCCACTTAAGTAATTCCTGAAGTCTGGAACATCAGTAAATGAAGAAAATTATTTTGCATATAAATTCATATCAAGTGCCTTGTATTTTTTAATATGACTGGGATGAACTAAGGAAAATGCTTCTAATATCCCTTCTGAATAAAACAATGCCTTTGCATGAAAGATTGTACATATCATTGTTATAAATATTTCACATTTTACAAAATATATTGCCAGTGGCAACCATCCAAAATACCTATGAATATTTTAAATCATAGTTTGAGTTATCATTATGATTTTAAATAAAACACACACATTCACTTACACACAGACAAACAAAACTGAGGCAAAGGAGATTTGTTCAATGTCCATAATGTGCCTGCCACTTGACATGCATTATTTTATAGAATCTTCACAATAATATGGAGGTGGGTAAAATACATTTCTTACTTTGTATATCAGAAAATAGAGGCTCACAAATATTAAGTCATATGATGCATTTGCAGAGATTACTGGGAGCCTTGGTATTCAAACAAACACCAGTCTCATAACTACTGTGTCAAACTGCACCACTCTCATACATTGTCATTGCTCAATCAAAGTCATTAAGCTTTTCTTCACTCACAAGGGGCTGGGGATGTTCTTTGAGATTATTCAACTTAGTTGAAAGTCAATTTATTTATCATGAACTATAATGTTGATCTAGATATTGTCATGATATTTAAGGCAACAACTTGAAAGGAATTTATTCAAGTGACTTAGATATTGTTGAGAGCAGCCTCTAAAACCAAGTGCATTTTTACATGAATGCCATTCCAGGACTGGTCAGGAAAACATGCACTTTGTGTACTGCCACTGTCACTTCCTCTTTTGTCATTCCATCTTGGTTAAGTCTCCTTGTGACTTTTTCGGATCATCTCTGAGTGTTTTCCTCATCTGGCACCTTTTAACCCACTGGTGCTAAAGATTTAGCTGATTTATTGATCTGTAGCATTTTTGTTTTTAAAGTCACTTATTGAATGGCTTCTTTGTTCTTCAATTGCTTTTTGAGTGAATTTATTCCATATCACAGATATAATGCAGCCTTTTACCTGAAGTATAAGGCCTTTTAGATAACCCTTCTATCTAGTAATAAACTGTAATTTCAGTTTAACTACACCAGCCTCAAATATCTGAAAACAAGCTCAGTTAGGGCTTATGTTATTTTTTCCATTGTTGAATTAATTTCCCATAGTCATTTTCTTTTCATAGTCTTTTATTTGTTCTGTGATACCTATGCTACTAAGGATACTAATGGGGAAGATGGCAGATTCAAAGTGACAGGAAAAGATAACTTAGTAAAAGGACTATTTACCAAAGGATTACACAGATGACAAGGGAATGAGAAGCATGCAACAGTAGAAAGCTGCTACTAACCCCAGGCTAGAGAGAAAAGGGGAAACAATGGTGTTGTCAGATCCCTAGATAACTAGAACAGTAGCACAAGAGGAGCAGGCCAGAAGGAACTTAGGCTATAGAAGCTGGAAGCCAATGTTAGGGACATGTCAGGGCTCTCTGGCATTTTGAAAGTTTCTGTTTTTCATTGGCTGAAAGTAGCTCAGAATTTGAAGGTAAATGAGCCCATGAAATATTGGTTACAAATATTAGTCTTTTGTAGCACAGATCAGGACAGCAAAGATGAGAATTTGGATAGAAGGGGGTGGTAATGTAAAAGAGCCAAATTAATACACAAATGTGTATCTCAACTCCAATCTCTTCTATGAATTCCAGACTTCTCTATTTAATGGTTTACTAGATATTTCCATTCAGACTCCAAATAGTCATCTGTGGTATGCAAAATCTAAAATGATTCCTAAGATTGCTACTCCCTGGCGAATATGCTCTGATTAACCATCTCTCCTGTGGACAGACTTGTGAGTGTGATGGGATAATTACTCTCTTAATTAGGTTATTTTGTATTGTCAGGATGATGGGTCGTCACTTTATGATTTTATTACTTAATGTAGGATTCCTTGGTAGCTGAGTAGAGGGATTCTCCTTTTGGCCTTTAAGAAGCAACTGCCCTGTTAAGGAGAAAACCCACCAGCATGGGGCAGCATGTAGGTACTCGGTGTTGAGAACAGACCTGGGTTAACAGCTAGCAGGAAAGCCAAAGTGGAGTCCTACAGCTTTAAGGAGGCAAATCTTGCCAATGGCCTGCATAAACCTTTAAGAAAATGCTGTGCTGCAGATGAGAGTCCCAGGGTGCTGGACACTTTGTGATATTAGCTGCTTCTCTCTGAGCGGAGAATTCTGTTAAGTCAAGGCCAGACTTCTGACCACAGGAAATAAATGGTTGATGTCTAAGCTGTTAACTTTGCCGCACATCACTA
Source organism: Canis aureus (assembly GCF_053574225.1). Classification (NCBI taxonomy): domain Eukaryota; kingdom Metazoa; phylum Chordata; class Mammalia; order Carnivora; family Canidae; genus Canis; species Canis aureus. The sequence continues at coordinate 9,356,796 of NC_135640.1, forward strand.
ACATCCAGTAATATGTAACACATTGAAAGTAACCTTCTGACTCCCCACTCTTAAATATCATTATATGCTCCTCTCCATTATTCTCAGGAAATGGTGACTATATTTCAGTGCAATGAGGTTCCAAAATTGTATTTATCTTTGATTTTACTCAATATTTTATATCTTAAAAAGTTCATCTATAAATCCTGTTGGCTCTATCTTCAAAATATGTTCATAATGCCAACATTTCTTACCTCTTTGACCACCACTTGTGTTGACCACCACTTCATTTCTTCTTTGAATTAGTTCAAAAACTTCCAAAGTGGTTTGCCTGCTTTCATACGTACCCACCAAAATTTATTCCCCACAGTAGTCACAATAATATGTATAAAATGTAAATTGAGAGACATCTCTGTTGAAAACTTCACAGGAGCATCCACTCTCAGAAACAAAACAAAACAACAAGGTCCAAGGTCCTTTCAATGGTCCATGGACATCAAAGAGGAATCTCTAGTTCACAAACTGTTGCTTCCTGTGTATGCTGTCTTCATGAATAGAATACAGCTTTTATAACTTTTATTGTTTATTCTATTATGTTTGATATCATATTTATTGAAATTCATTTTTTTTTAATTTATGATAGTCACACAGAGAGAAAGAGAGAGGCAGAGACACAGGCAGAGGGAGAAGCAGGCTCCATGCACCGGGAGCCGGACGTGGGACTCGATCCTGGGTCTCCAGCATCGCGCTCTGGGCCAAAGGCAGGCGCCAAACCGCTGAGCCACCCAGGGATCCCTTGAAATTCATTTTTATGTTGACTTTAATATTAAAAAGTTGGGTGCATTTGGTAAATCTTCTACATTTAAACTTATGTTTCTAGAAAATAATTTGTGTTTTATAAAGAATATTGGCTGTGACAAAATGTAAATCAAAAAGGAACCCCATTTTTTAATTTTAACCAAAGATAGTTTAAGAACATCTCTGATTCCCTATCACCATGTTCCTTGCTCACTTTGCTCCAGGCTTAGTAGCTCCTGGATATTCCTCAAATCCTCCAAAGGCATTCCAATTTCTAGTCCCTCTGCCTGAAATACTTTTGTTCCAGATATCCATAGGGCTTAATTTACTTACTTTATTCAGGTCCCTATTGAAATATTACCTCATTGGGATACCTGGGTGGCTTAGCGGTTGAGTGTCTGCCTTTGGTTCAGGGCATGATTCTGGAGTCCTGAGATTGAGTCCCAGGGAGGCTCCCTGCGTGGATCTGCTTCTCCCTCTGCCCGAGTCTCTGTCTCTCTCTCTCTCTCTCTCTGTCTCTCATGAATAAATAAATAAAATCTTTAAAAAAATATATCACCTCAAAGGTGTTTTTAAAGATCACCTTATCTATCATTAACTCTAAAAACTTACAGTTCCCTTCCCCTTGGCAATTCCTATCCTCTTATATGATATTCTTTATTTAAAGATATATTAACATTATGTGTATGGGTATGTTTTCATAAATTTATTCATCCTTATATAAATATGTATGTATATATAAATATATATATATAAGTCTATATTAGTTTCCTATTGGTGCTCTAACAAATTACCACATAGTGGCTTAAAGTTATTTTGATATGTTAATATGTCAGGCCAAGGCTTAGGACATGTACACCTTTGGGTGGCAACTATACTGTCTACTATAATATGTACATATACAAGTATGATTATTATTTATTTTTCACCTAAAAGATTATGATTGTGAATTTATTGTAACTGGAACTTTGTGTCATCAATGCTTAGAACATTTCATGGCATGTTTTGCTAGTGTATTAGTTCAAGCCCATATAAACAAATTTGATGAGATTATATATATATTTTTAAAGATTTTATTTATTTATTCATGAGAAACAGAGAGAGAGAGAGAGAGGCAGAGATACAGGCAGAGAGAGAGAGAAGCAGGCTCTATGCAGGGAGCCCGATGCGGGACTCAATCCTGGATCCCAGGATCATGACCTGACCCAAAGGAAGACTCTCAGCCATTGAGCCACCCAGGTGTCCTGAGATTATATTTTATATAATCAACAGTGTGTGTGTGTGTGTGTGTGTGTGTGTGTGTGTATGTGTGTGTCTGTATCTCTCAAAAGAAGCAATGACAGAAGCTTAAAGGTAACTAAATTCAAACACACACATTTCCCTTGAATACCTCATGCAGATTCTAAATATTTATCAATTAATTTCACATTCTTATTTCATAAACAATAAAAAAGAGGTCAGCTGGTAAGATAATTTAATGTCTTTTTAGATATGTTTAAGCTTATTCAGAGGACTAATTCACTCGTAATTTTAAATCATTAATACAAAAAATGTTTTTACTTAGTTTAATCAATAAATCTTAATTTCTATGATAATGCTAAAAATTAATAGCCTACAGTAATTCGAACGGCATGTATAAAGAGTTAATATAGGTATTAGAGACATCCTACTTCTCTCCCTGTACTACTAGTTATTTAGTTGTAGGTAGAATGAATACTAAGTTCTACATTTTCCAGAAAAGAAAATTTCGCTCTTCTTCTAAGAAAAGATCGCTATGTGTATATAAGAACTGAGAAGATCTCTTCTATTAAAGAACAAGGAACACTGGTTTGACAGAACATTTTTCATTAGTAATAGAAGCCACTTAGAAGTAGTTAGCCTGTTATTAGTGCTTATTTTCCTATGTCAATCAATTTTTGAATTTTCCTATACTGATATGATAATAAAACAAATTCTTTTTATGCAGAGTAGTTGTTAAGCAGATTCTTCACTGAGGTTTCACATGATTACTTGTGAAACCAATTACAAAAGAAAAAAAGGATTCTGTATGTTGGCAAATTGAACACCAATAAAAAATAAATTTATTATTTAAAAAAAGGATAATTTTAGAAAGTTTATTTACTTCCTAAATTGTGTACTTTAGCTAATTTCTAAAGTAATACCAAATGTCCTTTCAATTGGGCAACTCAAAGTTCTAAAACTTCCATATTTTTTTCAAAACTGTATATGCAATAATGATGGCAAAGTCAACCATATCTGAAAATATTTTTCTTTGTATTACCTAGTGAAATGTGTCTCTACCTTTTCCTCTGTTGATAAACACACTAAAACAAATTCATATTTGTAATTATTTCACTTCTTTCTTATACATGTTTTAATTGTATTTTTCTGTATTTTTGCTTTTGTATTAGGAGAATAAGTTGATATGCTAGTAAATATATGTTAAATGTTCCAATTTTTAATGGTCAACACTCAGCTGTCAGTTTGTGTTTAGCTAAGAAAAAAGGTTGAATTTTGGTTGCTAGCAAAAGTTTTTTCAAAATATATTTTTCTCTACCTCTTTAAATTCTATCAATTAAGCCTCTTCCTTAGGTATGAAAACATTTATTGTCATTGATATGCATTTAGGAATTCTAATAAAATACACATGGTACTGGGCCAGTTGACTGGAATAAATAATACCTTGAGCTTAATCCATGGAATGCTTTAGCAAACATTTCCTCTGGGCATAAAGGAAAGGGAAAAATTCCTTTTTTCCAACAACAGCCAGACACTGTGCTAGTACAGCTGAACAGGCATAAATCAAACAGACAAACACTTTGTTTTTATGGAGCTCTGTCCAACTGGGGGAGATACCATAAATAGGAAATATGCCTTATGTCAAGTGGGGATAACTGCTATGAGACGGAACAAATGAGAGTAAAGGACCAGAAAGTGATGATGATGGAAGAATGTCCTTTCATATAAAAAAGAGAAGGTCTATCATTGAAAGTGAGATGTAAGCAGAGGTTGAAAGAAGTAAGATGCACAGGTGTGTGGGGAAGCAGCTCTCCAGACAAAAGAAAATAAAAATGTTACAGAAGAAAAATAAAGATCCTTTTCGATTTTTATTTTTTAATCCCTGGAAAAGTGTTTCCCTGATATGAATAAAATTAGGGGAAGATTTGTAGTAATACATAATAAGGACATCAAGATTATTTTAGCAGAGGTGTCTGACTAATATTAGGTTGCAGCAGAAATGACTCGGACAAAGGTCAGCCTCAACTGAATATCCATGAATGCTTATCTGAGGAAAGTCAGAGAACTTGGGTATGTTCTCAGAGAATTTTCCAAAGTATAGATATGAACACTAAAGCTGCTTAGGATTCTATTTCTCTGACCTTTTATGACAGCTGTTACCTATACTCCTAGGAATGTACTTCCCATTTTGTTAAGCAGGACAAAGTTCTCACTGACACATTTTCCTCTAAAAATGCTGTTTATTTCCTGACTTATTTTATCCATATGTCCAGAGAGTCTAATTACTAGTGGCTCAATTTTTAAATTTAATTTAGCAAGACAGGTTTGTTAAATCAGGTTCATTCTCTTGAGTCATGACATAATATTCAAGACAATGCTATCTCTGATTTGATACATTATATTGCTACAGCTTTCCACTTACCTTTTCCTCTTCTAAAGGAAAAGAAGAAATATAAAAATATACTGTATAAAAATCCCCCGTTGGCTGACTGACACATGCTTCTTTTTTTCCTGTCCTTGCCTCTTACATAAAATTCTCAGAATTATATTGAACTTGATAGAATTTTTTTTATCCTTAGTTTGTGTTCCAGTACATTCAACAAATTGCCGGAAACCAATACATGTGCATTAGTGAGTAGTTAACACACCATCTAAAGTACTATAGTGAGTGCATACTCTAAAGCATGCATCATACAGTAATGTTTCTTGAGCACTCTCATTCTTCTTGTCTCTGAATGTTGGCAGTCTGATAAATGTTTCTGCCTGTCTCCTTCTGGGGGTGACAGAAAAATATATAGACAATCAAAATCCAGTATAATGTATGTTTTTCTATGTTACAAGGTGTTACACGCAGATTTAGTGTTGACTATGGGATCCTAGACTTCAGAACTATTGTTATAAGAAACTCATAGTTGAAATGGGTTCAAGATTTCATGTTGAAAGATCTTGAACTCATCTCCTTCCATGGACACTCTGAATCTACTACTATTTATGGAACAACTTCCTTTAGAAAAAAAAAACAACTGTACAAATTAGCTGAGTGACCCTTTCATATAAGGTAAGTGAGAAGGAAACCATGTCAAAGCAGGTAGGAAAGGCTAAGACACAGCCTTACCACAAACCCCAGCATGGAAACCCACTATCAGAAGGGAACTTAAAACCTGGAGCTTTCCCCTGAGGAGTGAAGAGTTTAAACCCCACATTGGAAACCTTAACTTTTAAGACCTGCATCTGAAAGATGAGCCCACAAAACATCTACCTTTGAAAGCCAACAGGCCTCACATCACAAGACCCATAAGGCTATAGCAAACTGAGAAATTCTTAAAGGGATTTTGCATGGACTCTCCCACCTCAGGAGGAGCCATTTGAAAAGCCATTTTCTCTGAAAGAGACCTGTTTTTCTGACCTTAAAACATTACCTTGAGAAGCAGACATGTAACTTAACACAAAAGGAATCTGCTGAGACTCTACAGGATTAAATATGAGCAGACACCATCTTTGTACTCCCCATCCATTTCACTCTAATGGAGAGCACATTTTTTTTTTTTCAAATTCTATACATTTTAACTTCTTATTGAGCTCCATCTTTGTACTCTTCTTCTGCCATGCACTAGAACACTATCATCTCCTGGAAGAAGGTTTTTCACATGCCTGGTAGCCCTGTTTTTGTTTACTGCTCTGGTATTTACCACTGCAACCTAGTGGATACCACTTAATCAGTTGGTTCTGGTGACCAAGGTCCAGGGCTCCTGGGTCCAGAAGACTATAACCAATGGAGAAAGAGTTCTTAACTGACATCATCCCCAGGGCATAGCAAGAGACAACTCCCTGAGTAGCGCAGGCTTAGGAATAGGCTTCTAATTAAACATCAAAGGGCCAATTGTAATCTTTTCCCGGGGCCTCAGAAGGCAAGCAGTATTTATGCTTTGCCTCTGCTGAGCTCCAATGAAATTGTATATCCTAGAAGGAAGCTTTTACATGTATCTGGTGTCTTAGGTTTTACATCTAGTGCCTTAGTTTTTTGTGACTAGTACCAGGAAAACATACCTTGATTAGCTCTGGTGACCAGCAAGGCATGTTCCTGGGTCCCATGGAACTGTAAAAAACAAACAAACAAACAAACAAACAAAAACCAGAGAGGCAGTCTTAGCTGGCTACTAACCCCAGGACACAGTACAAATAACAAACCAAAACAAGATCCAGTCTATAGTTGCTTATCATGGAGCTTTGAACTGATGATCAGGTTTCTGATTTGTACATATCCAGGGGCCTTGACATGCCTTCCAGGAACAGAATCTGCCTCACTCCAGGCAAATGATATCTCCCAAAAAGTATCTAAAAAGGAGCTATACACTTGCTTAGAGCCTTAATTTTTTTTTAAACTGCTATGCAGGACACTTCTAGGTCACTTGGCACTGGTAACCAGCAAGATTTATGCTTGCAGTCACAAAGGACTGTATATATTGTCTACTATACAAGCTGATGCCTAAGAGTCTGACTTTCAATCATCCCGAATCTAAAAGTTGATTGATATTCCTGTGTCTTTGGGACACTGGCAGGTCCTGGCACAACCAACCCTGGCACTATGGGAGTGACTAAAAATAAAATAAGTTCATTGGAAAATCACAAAGCATTGAAAACAACAAAGAGCTAGGGCAGTATGATATAATAAGGTTCATCTCTTACACATGGTCAACCTCCAAGAGTGGGAGAGGTGACAATTTTATCTCATGCATAGAAACCAAAACAGAGAGTCAAGGAGTGAAAATAGGAATATGTTTCAAAGGAAAGGACAAGATAAAGTCTCTGAAAAAGTCTTAATGAAAGAGATGTTATTTATCTGATAAAGAACTCAAAAGAGAGGTCATAATGATATCACTGGGCTCAAGAGAAGAAAAGATAAACACAGTGAAAACTACAATGAAGAGACAAAAAAAAAGTACCAAATAGAAGTCACAGAACTGAAGAATACAATAAGTGAATTGAAAAATGCAATAAAAGTGTTCATATGTAGACTAGATAAAGCAGAAAGAAGGATGGTGAACTCAAAGACAGGGAAGTGGAATTCATTTACACAGAATAGAAAAAAAAAAAGAAAGGAAAGGAAAAAGATTTAAAAAAAATTAAAAATGCAAGAACAGTTTAAGGGACTTATGGAAAATAGCAAGTGGAACAATATTCACATTGTAAAGATCTAGGTGGAGACAAGAAGGAGCAAAGGGAATTAGTTAAAAAAAATAATGGCTGAAAAATTCCCTAATCTGGGAAAGAAACAGTCGTTGAGATCCAGGAACCCCAAAGAGACCTACAGAATTGGAATCCAAAGAGATCCACTCCAAGACATACTTTAATTAAAATGTAAAAAGTTCAAGACAGGAGAGACTCTTAAAAGCAGCAAGAGAAAAACAACTTGCTATTTACAAAGAAACTCATAACATTATCAACAGATTTTTCAGCAGAAACTTTGCAGGCATACGGAGCAGCATTATGCTGCTGAAAGAAGCAGCATAGTGCTGAAAGAAGAGAAAAAAGAAGAAAACAAACAAAAAACCCAGAAAACTCCCAACTTTGAATACTCTACCTGGCAAAGTTGTAATTCAGAATTGTTGGAAAGATAGTTTTCCAGACCAGCAAAACCTAAAGCAGTTTATTACCACTAAACTGGCCTTACATGAAATTTAGACTTATTTAAGTTGAAACAAAGGGTGTTAACTGATAATAGAAAAATATATGAAATATATAAAAGTATATAATCTCATTGGTAAAGGTAAATATATAATAAAATTCAGAATAATCTAATGTTGTAGAGGTGGTGAATTAATCACTTATAAAGTAGTAGGAATAGTAAAAGACAAAAGTAGCAAAAATACAGGTACTCTAATTTGTTAAGGGACATATAAGATAAAAATATGTAAATCGCAATACAAAAACATAAAAGGAAGAAGTAAAAAAGTAGAGCTTTTAAATTTAAGTAAAGCATTTAAAATTAAGTTTTTAGCAACTAAAATAAATTATCATAAATAAAGTTGTTATATGTAAGTTTCATGGTAATTGCAAAGCAAAAAATATAATATAAAGAGAAAGGAATTTATACCAACCATTTTGGAAAATCAACAAATTACAAAGAGAACAAAAGAAGAAGAAAGGAACAGAAAAACTACACAACAGCCAAAAAACAGTTAATAAAATGGCAATGAGTGTAAATGGACTAAGTTAAATTCTCCAATCAAAATACATAGAGTGGCTGAATGCATCAAAACAAAAACAAGATCCAGCCACATGCTTTCTATGAAAGACTCACTTAAAATGTAAGGATACTTTAAACTGAGAGTTCAAGGATGGAAAAATACAATACAATAATACAAAATAATGCATACAGGGCAGCCCCTGTGGCTCAGCAGTTTAGCACCGCCTTCAGCCCAAGGCATGATCCTGGGATTGAGTCCCACGTCAGGCTCCCTGCATGGAGCCTGCTTCTCCCTCTGCCTGTGTCTCTGCTTCTCTCTCTCTCTCTCTCTCTGTCTCATGAATAAATAAATAAAATCTTAAAAAAATCTTATAAAATAATGCATACAACAATCCATACAATACATGCATACAATAATGATAGTAATACAATAATATGAGGGGACTTTAAAAACTATTTCTTCAATAGATTTGTCATCCAGACAAAAAAACAATAAGGAAATATCAGCCTTGAACAACACATTAGACCAGATGGACTTAGATAGATATAGAATATCCCATCCAAAAGCAAGAGAATACATATTCTGAGGCGTATGTGAAACATTCTCCAAGATAGATCATACACTAGGCCACAAAACAAGAGCTTGAAATCACATTAAGCATCTCTTCTAACCACAATGATATGAAATTAGAAATTACATAAAGAAAACTTGAAAACTAACAAATATGTGGAGATTGAACAACATGCTAATGTACAAACAATGAGTTAAATTAAGAATGAAATAGAAAAAAATACCTTTAGATAAATGAAAATACAACATAAGAAAATTTATGGGACACAGCGAAAACAGTTATAGGAGGGAAGTTCATAGTGATAAATGCCTACATAAAACAAAAACGAAACAGAAAGAACTTAGACCATCCAACTTTATGCATCATGGAACTAGAAAAAGAACAAATGAAACCCAAATTTAATAGAAGGAAAAAAATAACAGAGATCAGAGTAGGAATAAATGAAATAGAGGACAAAATGACAATAGAAATGATCAATAAAACTAGTAACTAGCTCTTTGAAAAGACAAACACAATTGACAAACTTTTAGCTAGAAACACTATCATAGAAAGAGATATGTCTAGAAAATATCATGAATGAAATAGAATACATTACCACTGATTTACACTGATACTACAGAAATACAAGGGATCTGAATAGTGCACTATGAAAAATTATATTCCAAAAACTTTACAACCCAGAAAAAATGGTTAGATTTCTGGATACAAACAATTTTCTAAGACTGAATCATGAAGAAATATAAATTCTTAATAGATCAATTGACCAGTGAGATCGAATCAGTTATTATAAACATCTCAACAAACAAAAAGTTCAGGACCAGACAGCTTTATTAGCAAAATTTACCAAATATTTAAAGAGTAATTAACACCATTTCTTCTCAGACTCTTCCAAAGAATAGAAGTCTCTTCCAAACTCATTTTATGAATTTACCTGAACTGATAGCAAAACCAGTCAAGTATGCCACAAAAAAAGATCATTTTATGCCAATATCCCAATTGAACATAGATTCAAAAATCCTCAATAACAGCAAACTGAATTATTAAAAGGATCATATACCATGATCAAGTGAAGTTTATTCCAGAGATTCAAGGATGGGTCACATCTACAAGTCAATCAACTTGAAACACCATAGTAATAAAGGATAAAAATAATATCTCAATAGATGCAGTAAAAGCATTTCACAAAACTCAACATCCTTTTATGATAAAAATTCTCAGTGCAGTTGTTATAGAGGGAGCATACCTCAACATAGCAAAGGTCACATATTACAAGCCCAGATCTAGCATCATACTTAATAGTGAAAAGCTGAACTTTTCCTCTAAGATCAGGAACATCACAAGGATGTTAACTCTAGAAATGGAAGTGTCTAACAATGGAAGAATAGTTAAGAATGGTTAAGAGAATGTCATATAATATATTTACAGTGGCATATTATTCAACCATAAAAAAGGAAATCTTGCCATATGTGACAACATGGATGGAACTTGAGGGCATTATGCTAGTAAAATGAGTCAGAAAGAGAAAGACATGTAATGTATGATTTCACTTAGATGTGGAATCTATGAGAAGAAAAAACCGAAAAATGTCAACAATGACAAAATGGGCTCGTGGCTAGAGAGGGCAGATTTGTGGTTACCAAGGCATAAGGAAGGGGAAGCAAATGAGGAAGAGGGTTTAAGAGTACTAACTTCCAGGTATAAAACAAATAAGTCATGGAGATATAATGTGCAACAAGGTGACCATAGTTGTTAATACTGCAGTGTATATCTGAAAGTTGTTAAGAAAGTAAATCTTAAAAGTTTTCATCACAAGAAAAAAAATTTGTTACTATTTATAGTTATGAATGTAATCAGATTTATTGTAGTGATAATTTCCCAGTATATACAAATATCAAATCATTATTTACCTGAAACTAATATTATATGTCCATATAACTAGATAAAAAGACTATTATAATTAGACGACAACTTTGAAGAGTCTTAAGAAGGAGATGGATGTATTTTTTGCACATGAGAAATGTGACTAAGAATAACACAGAAAATATTATGGAAAATAAAATGATTGATCTTTGACTCTTTATTTCTCATTAATCCATACCCTTTACCATATGAGTTCACAATTACTCTCACTAGAAGCAGAGTATACTTCCCCATCCTTGGCTTTTGTCTTAGCAATATTACTTTCTTTGCCATTTGGGTGATCAGTGGACTTTCCAATAAATAAAGACATTGAACAAGATGAATGTGAAAGCACTAAGTGCAAAATGGTACAAAATGTATTCAGTTTTTCTCTTACTCAGTCACAAATTTAAAAATATATATGTTAAAAATACATATATTTATACATAACATATAAATGTCATTATTATAAAATATCAACACATATTTTATCAAGAGGCTTAAAATGTGCACAGATGATGGGGCTCATCTTGCACTTGTGCTATCAGGTTAAAATGAACAAAACTTTACTCTGACCAGCTTGCTGATCCAAAGAGCATGATAAACATATGAAGACCTGGGCCTAACCTGTAGCTTGGATCTACCCCAGCCTCTCCTACCCAAAATTTACCAACCCATGCAGACTGCACATGAATGAATGAATGAATGAGAACAAATTTTTGACCACTGAGTTTTGATACAGTTAGTTAAGCAGCATTATTAGAATAATAATTAAGTGGCAAAATACATAGAATAATTTAGAACATAGTAGGATCCCAGTAAATAGTTTTTTTCCACTTCATTATATTAATTACCTATTATCTAAGTATAGCAATAGGAGATAAGAGAATAAAATATTCTCTAAAAATCATAACATTTAAAAAAAATCATAACATTTAGTGAGCAAGATTTGTATTGTTAGCTGTTTTATAAACACTTATTTTCTCCAGAAATATGTAGCTTATATATTTTACCTGCAATTAAATACTTGAGTAATTGGTATTTTTTTTTCTATTTAGAAAATATAATCTGCTTATATGTGTATAAAACATTGTATAGCTGGGTGAGGAAAAAAAACCTAATGAGCGAACTTTGTCAACATATCTTATTCCAAAGTTTATCTTCATCAGCAAAGCCTTCAATGAGTAAAGTTTAAGCTTTAAGATTTCATAGGTAATTTTGATATCTTTTTTGTCAATTAAATCCAGTATTGAGATCTTATCATGTTTATTATATTATGTATATTAAATCATGCATCATGTTTACAGATGTACTATTATTGATATCCAGCATCATTCTATCTAATAAAGTCTTTGAGGCAGCTTCCAGCTATGCACATTTAAAAATACATTTTAAAAATAAACATGAGAAAATATAGATAGAAGCTTACTAAAAATAGAATAATTAATTTAGCCATATGGTAAATTTGTTAAGCAGGCACATGTTAGGTACTATATCATTGGGATAAGCCTTAAATTTGTTTTTGAATTTCTTAGTAGCTAGAATGAAGATAAATTATGGAATGTTACACAAATGACAGAAGGATTCAGAATATTCATTCAATTTTGTTAGGAAAAACACAGTCTTGCTGGTATTGAAGAGTAAAATGGTTCTCTATGAGCCCTTGTAAATAGGTCATTCTGCACCAATGTGAACAATGGTCTTAAAATTATCCTTACTACAAATGCAGTAATGATTTCTTATGGCTGAATGCCAAAATAAGCCTTAATGCAAATTCAAGGCATGGTGCAAAAGCAATAGTCAATACATTTGATTCTGTAAGAAATTAATTTGATTTAAACATGGAATATCTTGATTTCTGGATATAGCAAATTATAAAATTCAGAATTGATGGACCACAGATATCAGACCAGTATCATGAATATTTTTCATGATGGCAATTTTATTGAAAATTGACTAGCAAAAATAAATTGATGTTAAGTTCTTTGTACAAAACTGAAGTGAGGGAAACATATATTGCTGATGTGTTCATTCAACAGATATTTATTAAATATTGTATTATATTTGAAAACAAAAACTTGTCTTTGAATATCCCCTGACACTAATGTGCATGTTCAGTTATTATACTACTGAAGTGTCATATATTTTATATACATCTTAAGTGCAGTGAGCATTTATCAAAAACATTCATACTCATGTGCCTTTTCATTTAATTTCTACTTTTCTTCCACATACACAAAAATGAGTCTTTCACTTTTTAGAAGTATTTGCTTCTTGTATATAGCAAACCACAACAGCAAGAGAAAAAACTGCATCTTTCTATGCTTTAGCTTGTGAGCAAGTGAATGTGTTTGTGTTTTTTAGCTCAACCACTAGAAACAGAGCCAGGTTGTTAGACACGGAAGATTGCTTAGTACCAGTTTTGTCCCCAACAGGGGTCTCAGAAGACCTTGTTGCCAGGAAACGCAGAGCCAAGGGTAGCAGAACAGAACAGAATGGGTATAGTTGCTTCCAGTGGAACTCTCCACATCTTTAATTGTTCCAAGAAGTCTAAGTTACATGTTTATCTGTTCCCATCTCTGCAGCCTCTGTCTGTTTTCTCTTTATCTTCATAGTTGTGTGATGCATTTTATTGCTCTGATGGGTGTTTTATACTCAATTCTATCATTTCTATTTTCCTATATTAATTCACACATTATAGTCAATTAATCTGCTCCCTAACAAAATGTCTTAAAATAAAATTCCATTCACACTGTATTTTGCTTTACCTATTCTATTATTTAGAGAGATGATATATATTTTATGTTAATTTTAAATGCCTGACTCTAAATAAATAGATCCATTTGACCAAATCTTTCTTGCAGTAATTGAAATACTGTATAGAGGAGGTAGTCACAGATTTTTTTGACAGCTTGACTATATTTGCAGATGGTGGATAATCACTATTCCTTTTAAAATCTGGTTTTATGATGATGATAATTAAGAATTATTTTCCTAGCTTTAAATAGAGTGTTTTTGGTAACTGCAAACCGGTCAAGAAAAGAAAGGGAAAAATAGGTGAAGAGGACACATTTCTATCTGTGAAACAATGACAAGAAAAAATTACCTATAGCAATACCTACGATACCAGTAGAATCATGCTAATCGGTTCTTTTTGAAAAGAAAATTGATTTCATGTATTTTCAGTGAGGAGAAATTATGTCCTTTTGTGTCCAAGTAAATAATGTATTAAAGTCATAGACCTGCCAAAATATTATTTCAACAACAAAGTGACCCACACTTTATGTAACAAACTATACAATGAATACAAAGACCTCTTAAAATAAATATGAATTATTTTATGCCTTTGAGGAGTCTTGTACTCAAGAGAATTGGAGATATAATAGAAAAAATGTTCTACCCAATTTTTATAATATGCTTATATCTTATTCTACTATTAATTTTATATTGATTTAACTAATTATATAACACAAATCCAAAATATTTTACTACCAAAAATCAATTAAAGTCAAATTTTATTAACAAATTAAAGTTTATAACCTAATGATTAAATTATTTTAATATTATCATTACACTTACCTGAACTAAGGGCACTATCATACAAACACTAGAATATAGTATCTTTTTAGAAACTGAAAACCATTAAATACCACATGGATTTCATATTATAAATCCAATAGTTACCTTAAAAAGATGCAATAAAGAGGTTTTAGAAGTAAAGTATTTGTACTTTTTAATTTGCTTTTTCATACTAATAACCAGAAGGAAAATTTTCAAGTAAAAGCCTTCATTTACTACATGTCTACAATGATAACACATTTTTATCAACCCATATGAGTTGAAAAAAGACTTTATTTATTGTTTAAAGATTTTATTTCTTTTAGAGATAAGAGTAGCAGGGAGGGAGGGGCAGAAGTAGAAGAGAGTCTAAAGCAGACTCTATGCTGAACCCCTGAAATAGGGCTCAATCTCAGGACTCTGAGATCACAACCTGAACTGAAATCAAGAGTCCAATGCTCAACTGACTGCCACCCAGGCACCCTAAAAGACTTTGTTTTACTTAAACCATTTTTAATAAAGTTAACTAGTTTTATAAACTGGCCAGGAAAGGGCACTGCTACTGGATTGATATAGAAACCATGGTAATCCTTGAAAAGATTTAATGGCTTTTGAAGATAATAGTTAAAACTTTTAAAACAAAATGAAAATTTTCATGTGTTATAGTTACTAAGGAAATACAAATGTACTCAATATGTAATATAACAAGCTTTGGATGAGAAGTTCAAGTCATATATCATAATTTATCATATATTTGGAAAAAATAAATCTTGGATGACCATCATCATAGCTAGTTCTCTATAAAGACTTGCTGTCATCGGTGTTCAAGTGGGCCATCACAGAACCACAAAGATGGTTATGGGGGAGGCCTTTCCCCACTGAATAAGTTGTCAAACACATATACACACATACACAGAGCCAGAGTAAGTTAAAAAAGGGAAAATCTGTGAAATGGAGGCACAGAGAGTTGAGTCATGGCATGCCATCTGTTCTGATAGAAGAGGATCTTTCCATGAAAGCTAGTGTGTGACAGACATTAGTCTTCACTTTGAGTTAAGCATGTAACATGCCCAGCCTTATGTAATATCAGTCTCTGCTTGTCAGAAGCCAAAATTATGGTCCTGAACATGCTTCTATGTAAAACTTATGAAGTTCTTAAATTTGTGGCACCAGCTTCCCACATTAGCAGATGGATCCCTGTGGCTTGAAATATCTTATGAAGATACTTCTACATTTCCAAGAGGTGGCTGGTTATTGCTTCCAGCTTGTGTAGACTAGATTATTGATTATGCAGAAAAGACTACACTTTATGCTATATAGGAAGCATCTCATTCTCACTCTTATTGAATGACAAGTTTATTTATATTATGACTGATCTGTACCTCTTTTCTTAGCAATTTAGGGGAAAAAAATCTTTGGATATTATTTTTAAAGCTTCTTCGTATTTTCTAGTTATCTCAGTTTCTTTAGCCCACAATTCTGATATCTGCAATACCCATACCTGCAATTTTGCAATGTCGTGACATTTGGGGGCTGTCATTAAGCAAGACAATCTTTTTTAGCCCCTTGGCTTCTGACAGAGGAACAGATGGCTTAGAATCAGAAAAAAAGAAAAACACAATAGAATAAAGGAGATGCAAAAGTAGACAAAAATGTTAACTACATATTGAAATCTTGGCCCTTTAAGGAATCCTGCTGTCAAGTTCATGACTGGCTAAACCACCAGCTGTACACTATTAGGGTAGAAATCCCAAATTTAAATGACTGTAGCTGAGCATGGAGATGTTCAGTTTTAGATAAGCAATCATTTAAAATTCTGCACTTCTCTGACGTTATTCATTTATGCCATTCTCTCATATTGCAGTCCTCAAGTATCATGAATTTAAAAGTCTTTTTTTTTTAATTTTTATTTATTTATGATAGTCACAGAGAGAGAGAGAGGCAAAGACACAGGCAGAGGGAGAAGCAGGCTCCATGCACCGGCAGCCCGATGTGGGATTCGATCCTAGGTCTCCAGGATCACGCCCTGGGCCAAAGACAGGCGCTAAACCACTGCGCCACCCAGGGATCCTGAATTTAAAAGTCTTAAAGGACATTCCTTGAACCCAGGAAATTGGACAAATTTCAATTGATGTTAATGATTGAAGCATAAGGAAAATTTGAGAAGCCTTCAATTACTTTTGTTTCTAGGGACAAAGAAGTTAATAAAGTAATTTGGAGAATTTTTTTTTTTTTAATTTGGAGAAATTTTAAAACTCCTAAGTAGATAGTCCTTATATTAAACAAAAATGATTTGCATACTTCTCAATTTGAAATGTTGAAAACATTAATTCTACTTGGTCCCTACATTTATGGGGTGATTCTTTTGGAATTAGAGAATAAAACAGATTTGGATATTATTTATTATAACTCTATCAGAAAATGCAGAGGCTGAGAACATTCAAATAAGACAAAGGGGGAAAATTACCATATTCTTTAAAGATTCCAAAATGCCAAGAAATTGTCGGACTGAACCTAAAATAAATTAAAGCATAATGGCCTCTGGCAAAAGAAAAGATAAGAGCAGAAGGAGGTATCAATTTTTGAAAGATTACAAAGTCAGGGAGAGACATTGATCTTCATCCCATTGCATCCAATGGGAAGCTCCAAGTCTGTCTTGTCAAACTACACGTTGATTAATTTGCATGGCTCTTCAGATCATGGGATCTGCAGATGTCTACACTAGGCTATCTTTTCCTAATTAAAATATTGCACCAAGAATTATGTATCTAGGAATTTAACCATTAAACCATTAACTATTAGGATTTTTTTGTCTTACATAGTCTTCTGAAACAACAAACTTCCATATACCCAAGTCTTGTGAATTAGTTCAAATATTTTTTTATTATCATCAGAATGAAATTGTGAAATATTAATGGATAGTTTCCATATCATCTATCCACTGACCTTTTAATCCCATGGCTCTCCTCTGAACAGTAACATATGAGTCTTTAATTTCCTCTAACATATTTAACACAAAGTTAATGATACTTTTAGCTTTAAGATAAAACCCATAATCCATGAGTGAGACAAAGAGATTTTGGTAGAATTTTATTTAAAACATCCAGTTCTCCCTCCCCCATTTCCATTTTGCTTAAGTAAACATTTCTCTCTTCCTCCATCCTAGATACTGACCTTTTTGTTGGAAGAAGAGAGACAAAGTTATAGTTGTTGAAATGGGTCTGTAAAAGTCTTTCTCTACCTGGTCCATATACCTATCCAGGTTAAATACTAAAGTGTGGGGTTGTCAAATATCTGGATACAATTATTAACTTGAGGATAATCTAACCTGTAGCAAATTTCTTATCTGATACTCTGAGAAGTGTTTACTCCCAAGGTTTCCCACACTGGCATGATATAAGAAAAATAGAATAGGGATATAGGTGAGAGTTACTTCAAGGGCAGCATAACCATGTTTCTGGTCATTCTGGAAAAGCATGGCAGACATAGAAAAACAGAAGACCCAAAGAGGTCTTGTTTTGAAGTCTAGGAGAAAATTATGAATTGTCAGTTTAAATATGAAATGACTAAGGAAACAAGAAATTAGCTAATAATGATGATTATGGCCAATATCTAGAAGAGACCTCAGAACAGTTTCAGAAGCCATGATAAACTACAGAAAAAAATTCACATCTGAATATGTGATATGAATCTTTACATGGTCGTTTAATCTCATTGTATTTTTTATTTTGCCGTTTTGTTAAATGAGTCTTCTATTCATTTTTATTTCCTGTTAATGGTTTATTTCCATAGGAAATATAAGTGATACTTGATTGCCAATTATAAGAATGGCCTAGTCCTCAAAGGAGAGTGGAAGTTTTTCTTTCTCTGTTTAGATATGCATTGGTCTCCATGTATTTCAGAATTTATCTCTTATCACATATTAAATAAATTATTTAATGAAAGCCTTCATTGGCAAGGAAAGAGTATAATGTGAAGAGTAACTATTACTCTTCAGGTAACTGGAAAACAGGAAGTCAAATTGTCTTCTCAGAATAAAAGTAAGAGTGACCCTAGAGAGAGTTCAGGGAAATCAATGGAAAAATGTAATTGTGTTTATAGAATAGTTTATAGATTCTGTGGGTGATAAGAAGGTACAATTTTTCTTCCATATACATAATGATATTATATTATCCAATTTCCCTGAGCTAAAAATGGAGCAGGTTATACATGGGTCAATTTATCAATGTAAGGTCCTTCACTGTAATTTAATATTGAAAATGATAGAAAATATTATTTTGAATATTCCTTTAAGTTTTTGCTATTAAACTATAGGACAGATAGAACATTTTAACCTGCCTACACAATAGTACCCGATAAATTACTTCATTTTTTTTCTTTTAAAGATTTTATTAATTTATTCATGAGAGACACACAGAGAGAGAGACAGAGAGGCAGAGACACAGGCAGAGGGAGAAGCAGGGTCCATGCAGGGAGTCCGATGTGGGACTCAATCCCAGGACTCCAGGATCATGCCCAGGTGCTAACCTTCTTGGCCACCCAGGGATTTCCCCCATATTTTTTTTTCAAATACAGAAAAGAGAGGGGAAGAATACTGGTATTTAATTAATAATTTTCTTATTTTATTTAAATTAGGAAAGTGTGTGATTATTTTGATTTTATAGATATGATCTTTTTCTTGGATTATATTTTCTCAACCCACAACGTTAATTTCTACCTCAAGCAACATAATGTGAATGCATAAATAAATAGTAAAATTATACATTTTTAGAAAAATATTAGATAATATTAGTTGAGAATGTGCCAATTATCAGTCTTTGTTTATAACTTCCCTAGAACCACACAAATGACTTCAGGGATGAATCTCACCTTGAAGTTCAGTGCTAATGAAGGTTTTGTGAAAATTCTAGTGTCTCAATGGTTAGAGTGAGTCAGCATAATAGAATATGCTAAGATTTAGGAAGAAAAATCTGAATAGAATAAGCAAATGCCTACACCTCACCCCAGCTCATAAGAAAAGTGAATGTATTTTTCTTGTTCATTGTTATATATTCTGTTTATAGCACACATCCTGGTATAAATTAAATATTCAGCAAAACATTTTTAAGTTATGAAAATAACTCCATTTAATCAGCTATGAGGTACAAATAAAACTATTTTAACAATTTGAAATCACTGTTTGATAGGTTAAAGAGATGGCTGTCACTGTTTACTGTTATTCTCATTACATGCAGAATACGTAGCAGTAGATTCAAAGTTCATAATGTAAATAATAATCGACTTCTCTTTAAAAATGCTGCATAGGGATCCCTGGGTGGCGCAGCGGTTTAGCGCCTGCCTTTGGCCCAGGGCGCGATCCTGGAGACCCGGGATCGAATCCCACGTCGGGCTCCCGGTGCATGGAGCTTGCTTCTCCATCTGCCTATGTCTGTGCCTCTCTCTCTCTCTGTGGCTATCATAAATAAATTAAAAAAAAATTAAAATAAATAAATAAAAATGCTGCATAATTAATATTATTGAAGTTTCAGATTTCAGAGCATAACTCTTACTAATAATCAATACTGACAATTCTGATAGATAAATATTGTGATTGGTTAGGGCCTTAAGTTTTAAAAGTTAAGGTTTGCTCAAACCTATTTATTTTATTGATCCCTATGTATACATGTATTAAAATAATCTATAAAATTTTGTGTACAAATTATCCTTTAATAACAATAAAACAACAAATTTTAAATGAAAAATAAGACAGATCTTTTACTCTTAAGAAAATGTAGCCTCTTACTGATTTACTAGGCAATGATAATAAATAATTATACTACCTTGTAAAATGTAATAGAATACCCAAAAGGGATGATTACCACAGAATTAAAATCAGAAAATAAAAGTAAATTTAAAACATATGGTAAAATTGAATGGAAACTTCTACCAAGAGCATTAACATTATAGATAAACATGATTTTTTTTCTTGCAAGCTCTAAAATAATGGGTGACCATAGAAGAGGAGCCTTGAGTCAGTATCCTTATATGTTTGTAGTTCTGGGGAAAAAAAAAAAAAAAAAAAAAAAAAAAAAAACAATGTACCAGAAAACCTCACTAAAGTATGAGAGTGCCAGAGCCAGTCAGAACCATGATTATACATTTTCTTCTTTTTCCCTTCTGTATGTACTCAGGCCATAAAACTTTCACATTCCAAATTACAAGAAGAAGAAAGAGGAAGAAAAGGAAAAGTATGTGGAGGAAATCATGTGAACACTTTTGAATGTTTTCTCATTTAAATAAAATGTCTGCAAAATAAGAAATTTGTGGCTTATAACTTATATAGAAGTAAAATGTATGGCAATAAAAGCATGGAAGCCTAGAGGTGGTAATTAAATATTACTTTAAGAAATTTATGCAATGCTTGAAAGAGACTATAATAGAAGATAAATACTACCAACCAAAAGTAACCATTAAAATAACAAAACAATATGTTGTAGCTAATAAACCAACAAGAAAATTAAATCGAATCATAAAATGTGGCAAATTACTTAAAAGAAATCCAGAAAATATGTAAAAAGAAAAAATAGATAGAATTAATAGCAGGCAGATAGAAATATTTAAGGTTAAATATATCAATAATCACATTAAATGTAAAATGACAAACACTGCAGTAAATGCCAGAAGTTATTAAATTGAATAAAAGAAGCATAATCTAATTATATAATTCCTCTAAGATATCTATTTAAATATAAAAAATGACATAGGTTAAAATAATGGAATAACAATATACTATAATGAGATTAATCAAAAGAAAACTAGAATGGTTATATTTATGTTAGAAAAAATAAATTTTGGAGCAAAGAATAATGAAAGCAATAAGAAAAGTATTTATAATGACAAAATATGATTTCTTGATGATAATACATCAGTGCAAAATATTTATGCATATATTGACAAAGCTTCAATATACATAAAGCAAAATCTAGTTTTGGCCAAGGACATAGAAAATCCACAGATGCAGTTGAAGATTTCAATACTCCTATGAATACTTGATGTTAGACAGAAAATCAGAAAGGATACATACAGAAGGCTTTAGCAACACTCTCAATCAATTCACCTAACTGCTATTTATAAAGCATTTCACCCAACAGCAGTTTATACATATTTTTTCAAATATTCAGGGAATATTTATCAAGTGAACTATGTTTGGTTCAATAAACCAATCTCAATCAACTTTAACTGAGTCAAGTAACACAAAACAGTTCTGTTGTCCACAATAGAATTAAATTAGAAATCATGGGGAAAAATATAATAGAAATATCCAAATATTTTGAAATTAAAGGACATACTTCTAAATAATTCAAGGGTGAAAGAAAACTGGAAATTAGAAAGTATTAGAGAAAGAGAGCAAAAATTAAGAAAAAACACATTAAAACGTGTGGGGTACAAGCTACCTCTTAGACAAGGAAAAAACGATTCAAAAGCCAAATAACCCCTCCTGGAATTCAGCTCAAGGTTTGAAGATTTCTAGAGTGTCCTATGGACCTCAACACCAGGAACCACAAATTGGAAATTTAATAAGTCATTTTGTATCAAAAGGTCAATTATGAAGCACTTAGAATTTTTCAATTTAAAGAATATATTCTCTGGGTTCTGCTTTGGCCCAGACAGTGTTAACCTTTTTTTTTTTTTTTTTTAATTGTGGGTTTTGATTTTTTTCCCCCAGAAATTGGTTTTATTTGATGTACTCCAAGTCTTAAGTCTCTCAATAAAGAAAAAAATCTCCAAAAAAAAAAAAAAAGCCCTAGTAAAAAATTCTAACACTAAATTTCTATTTAAAATGGAGAAAAGTATAAAGTCAATTACTTTGGTGTTCATTTGAGAATATAGAAGAGGAAGAGAAAAATCACAAAATAAGCAGAAGAAAAGAAATAATAAATGTTGGAGCAGAAATCAATTATATTGAAAACCAAGAAAAAATAATTGATGGAACCAAAAGCAAATCCTGTGAGATTGATAAATTCGATAAATCTCTAGCCAGAATGCAAAAGAAATAGAAAGATGAAGAGAAGGCAGGAAGGGAGACAAGGAGGAAAAAAGGAAAGAAGTAAACAAATATACCAGAAGACACAAATTTCCAGCATCATTAATGAAAGAAGTAGCATTACTACACACCTTATCATGTGTATTTTGTGCTAATGCACATTACTATATGTCTATACAATACTTTAAGAAATGGAGATATTATGAACAAGTGTTTGCCAATAATTTCAACAACTTAGATAAAAGAGTCAAGTTCCTTGGATGATACAAACTCTCAAATGCTATGAACAAAATAATAAACTCCTTGAATAGTCTCATATCTGTAAAAGAAATTAAACTTGTATTTAAAATATTTTCCAAAGGAAAATTTAGACCTACATGGCTTCACTAGCGCATTCTACAAATATTTAAGGAAAGGGTAAAACAATATCTTTCTGAGAGAAAGACGAAAGATTGCCTTTTGATGGTATTTGAGAATATAAGGGAATCTCTTTGCGTCTAGCTCCATATTCAGGTATACCTGTAAGCAAGTTGTTCTCTCATGTCTAGGAGTTGCAGTCTTATTCAAAATTCCTGGATTCATTCAATACTCTATCACTTTAGTTTGATAACCTAGTCTTGGATGTGGAAACTTCAAAAGATCACCTCAAGTACCCATGTTCAGAAATTTTAACCATATTTCTGTGTTGACGTAATTCCTAAAAAAACCTTATTTTAATTTAATGATTTTTTTCCCCATTCTCAATCTGCTATGGGATCAAAGATAGCCTTCCCTTCTCTTACTAGTTCTCTTTTTGAAGACTGTAATATATCTTCTGAAAAATGCCTATTTGGTCAAATCACCTGGAATAATATCTGTCATCAGAATTCTCTATAATCTGTCTCATCCACCAGGCTATAAGCAGAATATATATATATATATATAATCACTTTAGTGGGTTTAAAAGATGGGTTTCCTGGTGTGTCGAGATTCAGAATCATATCCAGCTTTGCAGGTATCTATATATGACATATATATATACTATATGAGCTCAGAGTGCTGAGTTGCCTAGGTGGCCCAGCTGTTCTGTCGTATTCTAGCTCATGTTGCTCAGTCAATGGCCCTAGCACTTCTGTGCCCTTGAGTTCGACTCTGGTAACCTCCTTCCTCATTCTGTCTCTACTCTGACAACTATTTCCTCTAAAAATATTTTAAATTAGACCATTAAAAAAGAACAGTCCTAGAAATAACTTTGAAAAAATTAACTACCAGTCAGATCATCTTTCTTCGTTGTAGCAATGTAGAGGTTTGGAGAATTAATATATCCTAACAGTCATTGAGTGAAAGGAAATAGTAAACATTAAAAATTGTATATAAATCGGCAGATTTTTTATCCTTTAAGTGAATGCTGATTTGAGTTTATGAAAACCAAAGTAATTTTCTTGGAAAAGGAAAAAAAATCAATCTAGAAGAGTTAAGGGGTATAGAAAAATTGTGTTTGCTTAATTGTTGTTTTTAATATGTAGCAAAACCAAAAGTAGGGAAAGGATAATTTAGTAGCTGTACTCATACAACGAATTAGTGATAAAGCAGGAAATTGACCATGTATTTTTTATTCCTCTATCTGTAAATAAATTTATAAAGTTCCTGTTAACAGTAAACGTAAGATTATCAATGCACAAGTTTACTTAACAGAATTATTCTAATCCTGGCTTTTTGTTTCTTTCATTTTTTTACATTATTGATTTAAGTACTGTGACTAGGTTAAAAATGGCTTATATTTTCAGATAAAATTAGGGCAATGTGAAGGCTCAGAACTTATGCCAAGACTAATATTATTAAAAAGAAAAATATTAAGGAGCATTGAGATCAAGAATATCTTGAGGAAAAGCTAAGTATACATGTCTCAGCCCAAGTTCTATTTTTATTTTTGTTTTGTTAAATTGCATTTATATGTAAGTTAAGTAGCATATATTTATACATTTGGAACTCACTGTAATCTTGTGAGTTAAGTGTTTACATGCTCCATTTTAATGATTTGAAAGTTGAGATTCAGATGGAAAATTAATTTTCATGGATTCGAATATGAATCTGTCTTATACCAGAGCCCACATTCTTCTCATTATAGCTTGCTATACCTAAAGTGCATCTTAAAAAAATTTTAAAAACCTCTCCATTGATATTAATCCATTTTTTAAAATTTTTATTTATTTATGATAGTCACACAGAGAGAGGGAGAGAGAGGCAGAGACATAGGCAGAGGGAGAAGCAGGCTCCATGCACCGGGAGCCCGACGTGGGATTCAATCCTGGGTCTCCAGGATCGTGCCCTGGGCCAAAGGCAGGCGCTAAACTGCTGCGCCACCCAGGGATCCCTTAATCCATTATTTACAGCATGATTTCTCACCTCAATTTTGTTTAAGTTGTCTTTAAGCAAATTCTGATTAGAGTACCTTTGAATTTGAGGATGGGTTTCCTGGTGTGTCGAGATCCAGAATCATATCCAGCTTTGCAGGTATCTATATATGACTATGATCAAGTTCTTTAACATCCTAGAACCTCAGTTCACAGATCTGAAAAATAGAGATTAAAATAGGCTCAGTCTTACTTACATATATTTTGCTTAACAAATCAATGCTCAAATCTTCATAGGTGTTCAGAAATATTATTAATCATAATGTTAATAATAACTTCACATTCCTGAGCAAGTTATTAAATTAAAGGATTGTAATATGATAAAAAGTATCTCATCACCAGATGGCTGTTCTCTCAGGGTGGAAAGACTTGTCTCAAAATTAGCAAGACTGACAATTTCTCTTTTCTTTGACCTCAGTGAATATGCTCTTACTTCAACCTACTTTAAAAGATAAAAAGCCTTCCAAATATTTCACTTCCATTACTCTTCAATCCACAGAGTGTATTCATACTAAATTAGATTCTTTCATCTAATGGTAAGAATAAGCTTATTTGCTCATCCTAGTTTTATTGCTACAACTTCAATAGCTTTAATCTCTTAAAATGTACAAAACTCAATACACACTTCTCATTCTCCTAAATGGCATCTTCTATGGCAGTAAACACAGAGATGCCTTGAAACTTCCACTTTTGGCCAGAATTCTTAGAAATGAATTTGTAATATGTTCATATCTTTCACTTTAACAAAGGTCATTTTTAAATCTATAATTATATAGAGAATTTTAACTAAAGTTCCCCTAGTACCAACATGTATTACATAAAATATTTTCATAAAATCACAAGTATATATTTTTGGAAGAGTAGTTTGTAACATTTTATTCTCAAAAGATGAGTTTTTTAAATATAGAAAAATTACAAAAAATAAATCAGAGATAATTTATCCATAATTCATAATTTATACTCATTAATTTATGTACTACATTTTTATACTTATGAAATAAAATATTCAGTTAAATTTAAAGTCTGCTTTGGTGCTCATCCTGGGTCCATTCGCAAGTTCATCTACAAACCTCAAGTGACCAGGATATTATTTATTTTGTATATATCAATATTGCGATTAAATATTTTAAAAACTTACATAAATTATGTTTTTTCATGTTTCATTAAGCAACTTCCTTTTAGTAAACTTTGTATTATTAAGATGTTTCCATGATGACATACATAAATTTAAGTCACAGATTTTATCCTCAATGTGATATTACATTGTATGGACAAATATAAATATGAATTAAACAAATATGAGAATGACATTTCAGTTTTGCATTCACTTAGAGAGGGCCAGTATTTTTCTAAAATTAATTTAGGGAAATTACTAATAAGATTATCAGTAAATTATATTTAATTTTTAACTTGGTAAAATTTGAGGTTGCTTGATTGAGCAAGTACTATAAATATCAATAGCAAATATCTAAGTCCTTTCATGTACTTAATAATATTTTATTAACACATATATGTAAATTTATCTGAAATATTTCAACATTCAGAAATTTAACTAGCTATTTCTTTAGATGTATGTAAATTAAAGAGAAAAAAAAAACCAATTCATCATCTGGGAAAATTCCATTGAGGTTCATATGTGATAAATCACAGTGGCAATACAATTATGGATGAAAGCAGTAACAACAAAATCAAACAATGATTGATAGTCTATATATGCTCCACATCCAATGAGGATCAAGTTGTGAAGGGTAGCTGGGTCTTTTAGAATTGTGTGTTCTGGCTCATTCACTTTTCTCAGATAAAACCATAATACCTTGGAATATTTCAGTTCTGGTATATGTGGCCAGATTAGTGCATTGTCTACTAAGTGGACTTCCAGAAAGTTCTTTGTATCTATGTTATCTTTGGCCAGCTTTTCTCCCTATATTTCAGCTCTCTTTATTTTGCATAGTTGAATCACTGATATTATGTTGTGACCACTGTTTCAGATTGATTGGGAATACAAAAAACAAATAATTGTAAAATAAATATTTCTTTGCTTAGGTCATGATCCTGGGGTCATGAGATGAAGCCCCATGGGGGGGGGGTGTTCTCAGCAAGGAGTCTTCTTATTCCCCTCCCTTTGTCCTTCCCCAGCTCATTCTCTCTCTTTTATTCATGCGCTCTCAAATAAATAAATAAAAATCTAAAAAAGAAATTATTCCCATCTTATTGTTATAACAATGTACATAAAATACATTTTTAAAAATTGATGATCCTTATCAATGTGTCCAAAACATTGAATTGAAATGGAAATACTGCATCTCAATATTATATTTCTCTTTCTAAACACACAAGAACATATTTATATAATATTTTCACTGACTTCCCATATTTATATAATGTTCTCAGTTACTTATACTTCCTCACCAAACTCACTTATTCTAAGATTAAAAGCATGTGAGGAGTTTTGGCCAGTGTGATTGGAACAAGTGAGACATTAGTATTAGGCTTCATCACAAAACACCACTCAAAATTGTCCATATCATGTTTATAATGGTAGTATCACAAGATAAAATCTGGATAATGGAGTGAACACTTAGAGAAAATCTTGACCCATATGTGATTTTGACACGATAGAGAGATAAACTATTTTCATCCACTGACAAAATGTGTCTTCTTTATTATTACAATAACAGAATATCCTAGCTGATACTAATGCAAATTTGAAGTTAATTGGCCCTTATTGTTAGATTAAATACATAAACTGAACTTAAGGGGGTGGCAGATATTTCCACAGCTACAAATATCAAATACTGACTTTTATTAATGTATGACAAACTTTAAGAATTTGTATTTAAACATTATTAAAAATACTGATTATTAGAAATATGTTTTAATATTTTTAGAAATGGAGGGACTACATTTCATATATTTTCTTTTAAAATAAACACATTTGTAAAGCTGAGAAGTTGGATTCTGCTTTATCCTTAAAATGAACAGAATGACTTTTCAATGGAAGTGGGAAATATACCATAATACAGTAGTTACAGACTGGATCTTTCTCTCGGTTCAAAAATTTACTAAATGCATAATATGAGGAGATTTATTCAAATCTTTAAGGCTCAGGTATTTTTTATGATTATTGCATTAATTTCTATCTAGTCAATTATAGTGATGACTTTGCTGGGGTAGAGACAGGGTCTATTTTTGCTCACTATTGCATTACTACTCCTGATACAGGGTCTGGGACATAAGAAGCACATGTCAAATTATTAAAATACAACATAGGATTTTGTGAAAATTAGAGATAGAAATATATTTAACTGTGTGCCTGGTATATGGTATTAAACTAGAAACACATGCTGTTTAAATAATAAACCAAAAATTATAACTCCAAGCAAAACAGATGTTACAAACAAAGAATCACATACAAGTACATGGTGGTATATTAAGTTACTACTCTTCCAAACCTAAATTGCTTACATGACTGCATATTCTTTGATGGCTTAACTGAGTATTTACAACTTCTTTAGAATTTCTGTGTTTTTGATACTGTCTTAAAAAATTATCATTAAAATTCAACAGGCAGTTAATCCAAACCATTGTAAATATATCTATCAAATTAAACTAACAGAGTTCATTTGTATAGTTTTCAGATCTTTAGCCTAGAGGAATCTAAACTATATTATCACTATATAAAGACTGGAGATAGAACATGAGTATTTTTGTCTACATTTGTTAGTGATCTTATGTTTTATAACACTCTGTCATGCTTTTGATAAAGGGAAATATTCTGCTAATATTAGTTATTAATGGATTACTTACATCTAGCTGACCTCTATTTTTTTTTTTTTGTGCTTGGCACAGAATTTTATATCAAAGTTATAGCTGTGCTGTGTCTGACTGCTAGCTAGAGTTGACCTATGAATGATACTCCAATCATACTGATCTTGATTCTAACTACTGCTTCCAATATCACATTAGCTCATGTCACATTGAAAAAAAAAAAACGTGCACCTCTTACTTCTCCAATAAGTTTCACCATGTTTACCCTGTTTTGTAGTTTTCTTAAGCATTTGACCAAAGAGCCTGTTTAATTTTGGTAAGTAATACCTACAAAAAACTCTCAATACCAGTAATCTTTAAATCTAAATGTTAGGGATCCCTGGGTGGCGCAGCTGTTTGGCGCCTGCCTTTGGCCCAGGGCGCGATCCTGGAGACCCGGGATCGAATCCCACATCGGGCTCCCAGTGCATGGAGCCTGCTTCTCCCTCTGCCTGTGTCTCTGCCTCTCTCTCTCTCTCTCTCTCTATCATAAATAAATAAAATTAAAAAAAAATTAAAAAAAAATAAATCTAAATGTTAAAAGACCTAAATGTGTTCTAAAGTAGAATTATCTTATTCCATTGATATAAACAGCATAACTAATATCTCCTTCCCTAAAATAAAATAGTCCTTAAAATAATATAGCACTTGTTTGTGATTTGCCCATGAGTTCTATTCCCAAAAACAGTTGAAAAGGAGGTATGAAAATTGTGTAAAAAATGATACATGAATTAGATTTCATCAGCTTTAACCAACTTTTGCCTTTACTCACAAGCCTGTGGAACTTAATCCCTTCAGTGTTCAACCTGACACAGGCACTATATACTAAAGATAGGGAAGGAGTTTCACTACCCATTTATTATTTTTACAGTTCAATATTTCTGTCGGGTGCCTAACTTCCATAGTGAGAAGCACTGCAGAGGAACATAGATCAGTGCCACAGACAGGAATATGACCCAAGAATACCAACCAGATTTGTTCTGTTTGGTTATTTTGTTTTTATAATTTTTACTTGGCTAAAGCCTCCCACTAGTTCTCCCTACAAAATATTATTTCTTTGATTTATTTAAAATATAAATAAATCTTTCTTATTACTAGGTGTAACTCATGGGTGTTCTGTGTTATGAAAATGGAATCTATAAAAGATAGTTAAAAAGAACTTCAATCTGACAAATGATACTGTAAGGTTTATATTTTTGTCAACATTGCTAATCACAATAAAGAAGCCAGAAGTTACTAGTTATTCCCCTAAAAATTGTCCAATAAAAAAGATGCCCATGAGTTTTAAATAATTCCTTCTGCCACACAGTGTAAAAGGAAAGGTGGAAAAACCTATCAGCTCAGCAAAATTATGTATAGAAATAGATTGCAAGGAGAATTCATGGTAAAATAGCAATATATTATGAAAGCTATAAAATAACAAATCTGACACCATGACTAATATTTTGTTTTTCTTTTGCCTCTAGTCCACTGAGGAAATAATGCATATTGTGGCAATCATAAATGTCTGAAAAGAAAAGATGATTATTTCTAAATTTTCATCTAATTTGACAGTGTTGACACAGTTGATGCTGCACTTTTATTGAAACTCTCAAAGTTTGACTCCCAGAACATTATTTTCTCTTGATTATCACCAACTTGAGTACTTGGTCCTTTTTTTTTTTCACATCTATTGGCCCCTAATTTTTTTTTTTGAATGTCTAAGGGGTTAGTTCTGTGTATCTGCTATGCATATTTACTTTCATAATGATCTTAATGAATAAAAACATTCTAAATGTGTTCTATAAAACTGCTTTGTGTGTTTGTGTGTGTTTGTGAAAATGCAGATATCCTTACATTAGTGAATTGTGACATCAATTTAATATATCAAGACAAGTAAGCTTTAATGAAAGTTTAAAAAAAACAATAGATCAAAACTAAAACTATATTTCAAAGAACAAGAAAAATAGCTCATAACGTAGGGAAAATATTTGAAAATCATATATTTGATAAAGGACTAGTAACCAGAATATATAAAGAACTCTTATTTTAAAAAAGAAAAGAAAAGGTCCAAATACCCAATTAAATAGCCCAATTAAAATTAGGTAGGGTAGGATGCCTGGGTGGCTCAGCAGTTGAGTGTCTGCCTTCGGCTCAGGGCATGATCCCGGAGTCTGGGATGAGTCCCACATCAGGCTTCTTGAAAGGAGCCTGCTTCTCTCTCTGTCTATGAATCTGCCTCCCTCTCTCTTTCTCTGTGTCTGTTATGAATAAATAAATAAAATATTTTTAAAAAATAAATAAAAATAAAAATAGGCAGGCAGATGTTTGCATCATGGCAGCATAAATCATTTCTGTTTTCTCTCCCTTCAGTTTACAATGAATTGGACATCCATAACCAAAAAAAAGTGCCTCTGAACAGAATACTAGGATACTCTAGAGATCCATTCAGCTGTGCATCTGAAGGTACAGTGGATTTGACTTCAGAGGAGGTTGCAGAGTGAGAAGACAGTGACAAATCTGGCAGGCGGTCAGCATGGCCTCTCTGGAAAAGGAGGTAGAGGGTGAAGGCAGTGAGTGGCGGTCTGACTAGCCATGTGCACTATAACTGGAGAGACCCATTGCTCTGAAGACAGACTGCAGTGGCTGAAAGGAAGAAAAGGGAAGGAAAGTTAACAGATAAAGAGAACTGAAGTAAAGTGTTTCCTTTATCTGCCCCAGAAATCTGGCAAGAGGAATGCCATGGACCTCTGGGATGCTCCCAGTCAAAGACAGAGGACCCACTTACTAGGCCAGGGGAATATCAAAAGCCACAAGTGTTAAGTATATATCTTCCTCCACTTTCCTTCCACCTTTTTCCCCCTTTGATTATATATATATATATATATAAATAATTATATATATATATATTGGAGTGGACCCACTCCAACCAGCCAGTCAGTGCCTTTAAGTGAAATATAAAACTTGTGTGATAGTGCCACCTTCTGGCAAACAAAAGGAAGGCTTCTAATTACCAACTTGTTGAACTATTAGAATTAAAGTAAGCAGAACTTTGCCCAAATAATAACGGTTTTTACTATTTCAAATGCTGCAGCAGAGGCACTTTTCATAAGACACCTTGAAAAATGGTAATATGATATTACAGAAAGAAAAAAGACAATTTCCAGCAACTGAACCCCCCAGAATGGATTATTATAATCTGAGAAATAATTCAAAATAGCTATAATGAAGATTAAAGAGCTACAAGAAGACTCAAAAAAGCAATACGATGATGTCAGTAGTAAAATGAATGAAGATAAGGAGTACTTTATCAAAGATATTGAAATTCCGAAGAAGAACCAAGCAGAAATTGTGGAGCTCAATAAGTAAGGTGAAGACTGCATTATAATGTACTGGAAGTACAGCAGACCAAATGGAAGAGAGAATAAGTGATCTTGAGGATAGAAATATAGAAATGATTCAGGTGTTAGTTTCTCCACTTTTTAAATCTTAGTTCGCTCTCCTCTAACTCCATCAGAAGAGCCAATATAATTTGAATGGGTATACTAGAAGAAGATGACAGGGAGGGAGCAAAGAATGTATTTAAAGCAGTAATAGCTGAGAACTTTGAAAACTTGAGGAAGGAACTACATATAAAAGTCCACAGAGCTAATAAAAGGCCTTATTATTTTAATGCAAAAAAGATCTCCTCTAATACATATTACATTAAAACTGTAAAAGTCAATGCTAAATTAAGAACCTTCAAAGCAAATAGGGAAATAAAGATAGTAACATATAAAGGAATATCCCCATCCTTAAGTAATCAGCAGATTTCTCAGCAGAAACATTACATCCCGTGAGAGAGTGAAATGACATATTCAAAATATTAAAAGATACAAACTATCAGCCAAAAAAATTCTATCCAGCAGAGAAGAGGGAGAATCAGATTCCTTACTGAGCAGAGAGCCCAACTCTGGTCTCTATCCCAGGACCTTGGGATCCTGACCTGAGCTGAAGGCAGACACTTACTGACTGAGCCACCCAGGTACTCCTAAAGAAGGTCATTTATAATGATAAATGGATGAGCACACCAAAAATTATAATAATTATAAATATATATGTTCCCAGCGTCCAAGCACCAAAATATATTAGACAAATAATAACAGATCATAAGGGAGAAATTTTTAAAAAATACAATAATTGTGAGGTAATTCAATACCTTCCTATTAGCAATGGATAGATTGTCTAGTGAAAATAAACAAAAAGTTTTGAATTTGAATCACACATTGGAACAAGTGGACTTGATATGAATCTAAAGAACATCCCAACCAGTAACAGCAGGATATACATTCTCCTCAAGTGCACATAGAACATTCTCCAATCTACATCATAAGATAGACCACAAACCCAAACCTAGCAAATTAAAATAGCTGAAATCAAGTGAACTATCTTCTCTGACCACAATACTAGAAATTGTTGGCAGGAATGTAAAATGATCCAACCACTATGGAAAACAATATGAAGGTTCCTAAAAAAATAAAAAATAAAAAAAGTTAAAAATAGATCTCTATAATCCAGCAATTACACTCTGACTATATACCCAAAGGAAATGAGAACAGGATTTCTGTGAAATATATGTACTCCCATGTTTATTGCAACATTATTCACAATGGCCAAGATATGGAAAAAACTCAAATGCCCATCAATGGATGAGTGAATAAAAAGGTTGTGGTATATATACACAATATTTTTTTTAATTTTTTTTTAATTTTTATTTATGATAGGCACACAGTGAGAGAGAGAGGCAGAGACACAGGCAGAGGGAGAAGCAGGCTCCATGCACCGGGAGCCTGATGTGGGATTCGATCCCGGATCTCCAGGATCGCGCCCTGGGCCAAAGGCAGGCGCTAAACTGCTGCGCCACCCAGGGATCCCATATATACACAATATTATTCAGCTATGAAAAAGGAAGATATCCTCCTATTTGTAACACTATGAATGGACCTTGAGTACATTATGTTAAGCAAGATAAGTCAGAGAAAGGTAAATACTGTATGATATCTTACAAGTGGAATTTAAAAATGTTAAACCTTAAAAAAAAAAAAAAAAAGAGTAAAAGTGGTATTTACCAGGGGGCAAGAGTAGGGGATGAGTGATAATGTTTAAGGTACAAATTTATAAGAAGTAGTAAGTAAACCATAGAGACATAATGTATAATGCAATAAATATAGACAATAGTATACTATAATTATGTAACATGGTAAATATCACTTTATTGGCAATAATATTACAATATATAAATGTAACAAAGTAACATGCTGTATACTTTTTTAAATGTATGTATTTATTCATGAGAGACAGAGAGAGAGGCATACATATTTATATAAGGATGAATATATTTATGAAAAAATACACACACATAATGTTAATATATCTTTAAATAAAGAATATCAGACAAGAGGATAGGAATTGCCAAGGGGAAGGGAACTATAAGTTTTTAAAGAGTTAATGATAGATAAGGTGATTTTTAAAAACACCTTAATGAGGTGATATATTTTTTTAAAAGATTTTATTTATTTATTCATAAGAAACAGAGAGAGAGAGAGAGAGAGAGAGAGGCAGAGACACAGGCAGAGGGAGAAGCAGGCTCCATTCAGGGAGCCTGATATGGGACTCGATCCCGGGTCTCCAGGATCAGGCCCTGGGCTGAAGGCGGCGCTAAACCACTGAGCCACCTGGGCTGCCCAACATGCTGTATACTTAAACTTCTACAATGCTACATGTCAAATTTACTCAATGAAAAAAAAGTAGAGAGTTGAATATATATTCAAACTCTTTACTCTTTTGGCCCTTATGGCCATTATTTAATATATAGCTAATATAATTTTATTAGTTGATATAATATTTTATTAATAATTATACTATATGTAATTATTATGTCATTAATTTATATCATCGTGTTCATAATTGATATGATTATATTAATATAACAATATAATAAATAACTACATTAATATAATCCTATTGATTTGTGTGTGTATATATATGTGTATGTGTATATATATATATATATCCAAAAAGCACAAAAATTGTTCAAAATTATTAGTCATTAGATGATTGCAAATTAAAGCCTCAAAGAGATACCAATTCTTACCTAGAGGAAGGTCTTTAATTAAATAGAGAGAAAATAGAGACTTTTGGCAGTCATGTGAGAATCAGAATGCCTATGTATTGGTGGTATGAATGTGAAATGATTCAGCTGCTTCAGAAAATATTTAGGCAATTTCTCAAAAAGGTAAACATGAAGAACCACATGGCTCAGCAGTTCTACTTCTATATAGGTTAGAAGGGAAATAGTAAAAACTAGAGCAGAAATAAATAATACAGGAACAACAACAAAAAAGTAGACCTGATCAATGAAACTAGGAATGGTTCTTTTAAGAATCAACAACATTGGTAAACCCCTACCCAGACTTATCAAAAAGAAAAGAGAAAGGACTCAAGTAAATAAAATTATGAATGAGAGAGGAGAGATCATAACCAACACCACAGAAATACAAACAATTATGAGAATATTATGAAAAATTTTATACCAACAAATTGGGCAATTAGGAAGAAATGGACAAATTCCTAGGAACTTAAAAACTACCAAAACTGAAAGAAGAGGAAATAGAAAATTTGAAAAGACCCATAACCAGCACAGAAATTCAATCAGTAATTAAAAATCTCCCAAGAAACAAAGCCCAGGGCCAGATGGCTTCCCAGAGGAATTTTACCAAACATTTAAAGGAGAGTTAATATCTATTCTCCTCAAACTGTTCTCATTAATAAAAATGGAAGGCAAACTTGCAAACTCATTCTATGAAGCCAGCATTACCTTGATTCCAAAACCAGGTAAGACCCCACTAAATAAGAGAAGTATAGACCAATATCCCTGATGAACACGAATGCAAAAATTCTCAACAAGATATTAGCAAATCAAATACAACAGTACATTCAAAGAATCACTCATCATGATCAAGTGGGACTTATTACTGAGGTGCAAGTGTGGTTCAATATTCACAAATCAATCGATATGATACACCACATTAATAAAAGAAAGGATAAAAACCCTAAGCTCCTCTCAATAGTTGTAGAGAAAGCATTTGACAAAGTACAGCTTTCATTCATGATTAAAAAAAAAAAAAAAACTCAGCAAAGTAGGGATAGAGGGAACATACATCAACATCATAAAGGCCACATATGAAAGACCTACAGCTAATATCATCCTCAATAAGGAAAAGCTGAGATCTTTTCCTCTATGGTCAGGAATAAGACAGGGATATCCACTCTCACCACTGTTATTTGACATAGTACTGGAAATCCTAGCTTCAGCAATCAGACAACAAAAAGAAATAAAAGGTATCCAAATCAGCAAGGAAGAAGTCAAACTTTCTCTCTTTACAGATGACACGATATTCTATGTAGAACCACCCCACCAAAAACAAAAACAGAAAACAAAACCAAAAAACTTCGCCAAAAAAAATTGCTGGAACTGATACACAAATTCAGCAAAGCCCCAGAATATAAAAATCAACGTACAGAAATCTGTTTCATTTCTATACAACAATAATGAAGCAGCAGAAGGAGAAATCAAGGAATCAATTCCATTTGCAATTGTACCAAAACCTATAAGGTACCTGGGAATGAACCTAACAAAAGAGGTAAAGGATTTGTACTCTGAAAACTATAAAACACTGATGAAAGAACATGAAGAAGACACAAAGAAAAGGAAAGGTATTCCATGCTCATGGATTGGAAGAACAAATATTGTTCAAATGCCTCTACTAGCCAGAGCAATCTACACATTTAGCACAATTCCCATCAAAATACTACCAGATATTTTTCACAGAGTGAGAACAGACAATCCTAAAAGTTGTATGGAGCTACAAAAGTCCCCAAATAGACAAAGTATTCTTGATAAAGAGAAACAGAGGTAGAAGCATCAGAAATCTGGATTTCAAGCTATATTATAAAGCTATAGTCTTCAAGACAGTAATGTACAGGCACAAATACAGACACATGATCAATAGAACAGGTTAAAAAACACAGAAATGAATTCACAACTATATGGTTAACTAATCTTCAATAAAGTAGGAAAGAATATCCAATGGAAAAATGTCTCTTCAACAAATGGTGTTTGGAATAAGTGGACAGCAACATGCAGAAGAATGAAACTGGGCCATTTTCTTACACCATACACAAAAATAAATTCAAAAGGATCAAAGACCTAAATATGAGAAAAGAAACCATAAAAATCCTAGAGGAGAACACAGGCAGTAACTACCTCTTTAACACTGGCTGTAACAACATCTTACAGATACATCTCCTGAGGCAAGGAAAACAAAAGTGAAAATGAACTATTGGGACTTCATCAAAATAAAAAGCTTCCGCACAGGAAAAGAAACAATCAGCAAAACTAAAAGCCAACATTTGGAACAGGAGAAGATACTGGCAAATGATATGTCTGATAAAGGGTTAGTATACAAAATCTGTAAAGAACTTATCAAACTCAATCCTCAAAAAACAAATATTCCAGCTACAAAATGGGCAGAAGACATGAATAGACATTTTCCCAAAGATATCCAGATGATTAACAGACACATGAAAAGATACTCAATATTACTCATCTTTGGAGAAATACAAATCAAAACTACAATGAGACATCACCTCATTGTCAGAATGGCAAAAATTAACAACACAGGAAACAGCACATGTTGGCAAGAAATCAGAGGGAGGGGAACTCTCTTACACTGTTGGTGAGAATGAAAACTGATGCAGCCATACTCTGGAAAACAGTATAAGTTTCCTTCAAAAAGTTAAAAATAGAACTACCTTATGATCCAGCAATTGCATTACTAGGTATTTGCCTATAGGATACAAAAATCCTGGTTTGAAGGGATATGTGCACCATGATGTTTATAGCAGCATCGTCAAAAATAACCAAATTGTGGGAAGAGCTCAAATGTCCATCAACTGATTAATGGATAAAGAAGAGGTGGTATATGTGTGTGTGTATGTGTGTGTGTGTTTATACAATGGAATACTACTCAGCCATCAAAAATAATGAAATCCTGTAATTTGCAATGATGTGAATGGAGCTAGACTGTAACCCTTGGTCAAATAAGTCAGTCAGAGAAAGATAAATGCCATATGATTTCACTTATATGTGGAATTTAAGAAATGAAACAGATGAAAATAGGAGGAAAAAAGAGAGGGGCAAACCATAAAACAGACTCTTAACTATAGAGAACAAACTGAGAGTTGCTGGAGGGAAGGAAGATGGGAGATGGTTTAAGTGGGTGATGGGTATTAAGGAGGGCACTTGTGAGGAACACAGGGTGTTGTGTGTACATTTTGAATCACTAAATCTTACTCCTAAAACTGACATTTCACTATATGTTAACTAGCTGAAATTTAATTAAGAACTTGAAGCTACAATAAGTAAGCAAGTAAATAAATTAAAAAATGGATAACTATCAAATTCACCAACTTATTGTTCCACTTGATTATTAGACACCTTGAATTCATATTTTGAATTCCTTTTTTTCTCCATAAAAATATAAACAATAACAATAGTAACATACTTCAGTCTTTCTTTCTTAATTTAGTAAATGACAGCTCTGTTTTTCCATTTTAAATCAAAATCTTGAAATTGTTGCTCACCTCTACTGTACCATATCTTTGCAGCAAACTTTCAAAAATATCCATTTTAAAAAGTAAAGATATAATTCACATACCATATAATTCATCATTTCAAATTATATAGCTGAGTGGGTTTTAACATTCACAAAGATATGCAACCATCATCACTGTTAAATTACAGAACATTTTTATCAGCAAAATAAATAAAATCACCCAGTACCAGATAAGACATTCTTCTGTTGTTCCTGACTTCAAGGAAAATTCAGTATTGCACCATTAAGTATATCTTATCTGTGGGTTGTGCCTAGATACCCTTTATCAGGTTGAGGAAGTTTCCTTTTATATATAGTGGATAGGATGTTTTTATCAAAAAATAGTGTGTTGTTTTGTCAAATATTTTTGAACTGACTGAGATAAGTATATGTTTTGGGGGTTTTGTTTTATTTTGTTTAAAAAAAGTCATATTCTCTTTTTCAGCAATTCCACAATTAGCACCTTGATCAAACTGCTATTATTTCTACATGGACGATGACAATATCCCAATAAGCAGACTTCCTTATATTCTCTTGTCCCACTACAGTGTGGTCCTCAAACCATATACAATGTTCTTCTAAAATATAAATCACATTATTGCACTCTTTTGCTTCCAAAGGCTTCCTTCCCATAGAGTAAAATCCAAATTCCTTACTGACCTAAAGGATCTTTCACATCTTGCCACTTTCATTCCCATATCTCAAATTATACAAATCTTAACCTCTTAAAACCCTGTTTTGCAAAGCTATTTGTTGGATTATTAACCAGGAGTCATTTATTGGGCATTTAACAAATGTAAAACATCCATGACAGCTTTTATGAAAGTTACAGAAGTACCAGATTCTAGGCTTAAAGCATTCTAAGTTATTTAAAAATGGAACTAGATATACAAACAAGAGTTGTAAAAAAAATAAAGATTAATATGCTATAAACAAGTAAAGATAAAATATTCAGTGGAGTTACAAGTGATATCTGATGTATGATTTTAAATGTTTCAGATATCAAGATTTTATATGCTTTGGGAAATGAACTAAATCAATGAGAGAAATGTAGCAAAATATAGAACACAAAGTAATGCTCAGAACATTTGTTATTTGATTTCTCTACATGGCTACTACAAAAACCATTTCTAGAAAACAATTAAGAATATCATTAATGAGAAAATATACTTGCGTAAAATTATTTACTATGTATTATTATATAGACAAATCAAAAGACATTGGTTCTGCTATTAATTGACTATTCTCTATGTGGCATATGGAATAAGGAAAGGATTTTAGTGCAATGATAAATTTATATTGCACTTTCAGGGCAATATTTCAATATTTAGAAAATATTCATATTTCAGTTTAATAGATTATAATGAACAGAGTTGTAGTAGCAGCATAAATGAAAGGGAACATTCATTTGTATGTAACAACTACACTGTAATTTTAGCTAATATGAATGCTACTTGAGTTGAATGAAAATGTGGATTGGAATCTATTATCTGATTTTATCGAAACAAATTATTATGATGTAATATTAGTAAAGATATCTTGAATGAGACAAGTAGAGGAAATTGACCAAATAAGAGTTGTGAGGTTTACATCGAGTACCTATGGTCAACAAGGGTCATTCTCAAGATTATACGTACAGAATTATCATAACAGTCAAAATGGATTTTAGATGATTATTTACCAAGTTTTTCCTTATTTGCACATGAGTTGTCCTTTTACTGGACTTGCCTTGACAAAACAAAGTTGGTATCTACTAACAAAAGGGAGGGGATGGGGCTGCTCCAGGTCATAGAGATTATGGAATGCAGATGGGCATTGCCATTTGGACGAACAATGAAGGGTTGACTATGTAAGTATCATTATGATGATCTTCTCTGGAGCCATCTGCATTGTTTTCAGATCTACCTCTGAGAATTCATCAGAGCCTCAAAAGCAGTAACTTTTTTCTTACTCTTTGAACTGCTGTAATAGAATCAGCTATTATTTCCATACCAAACTGTCTTTAGAAAGTTTCCCTTTAAAATATGTTTTCCAGAGATTGAAATGGGGTACTGTTAATCATTTTACTCCCCCCCCCCCTTAAATCACATTGGAGCACATGTGGGAAATTGATCATAAAACGGAAAGACCAACAATAAAAAAGTTAACTAAAGTGTGAGGAGATATATGTGATTTTGTGTGTATATGCACATTACGCATATTCTTAGAACATTAGAAATGAGAGATTTTCATCATTAAAGTTAGCGCAGATAGTTATTTGTGGAGAAATGTAGTCCAATTACAACCTTTGAAATCTCATAAAATGTAAGTGATATGTTAATTTTTTGAATAGCTGGATAATAAAAGACATTAAGGTAAATCATTCAAATAAAATAAAGTTGAAAATATTAGGAAGATCTAACTACCCTCTATGAAAAGCAACACTATAATCTTTTAGGTCTAATATTAAATTGTAATCATAGATTTTTTAAAACATTATATTTCAAAATTATTGTTAGGCATAATCAATTTTAAGATATTCAATAATACTTCTGAGAGAAACTAAATTTTCTTGCTGCCAAGATAACAGAATGCAAAGAAATCAAGATATCATTGCCTGATTTTAGATTCAAATAGTCATTCCCCACCTCCACCCCACCCCCCACCCCCGGCCATTATGTGAGGAACTGACAACTTTTTAATAACTATTTAAATCAGACAATTCTGGGATTATCTGGTTCAAAATATCTTACATCCGAAGAAGAAGAAAAGAAGAAGGAGAAAAGAAGAAGAAGAAGAAGAAGAAGAAGAAGAAGAAGAAGAAGAAGAAGAAGAAGAAGAAGGAGAAGAAGAATCCTACTTTATTGAGTTTTATACACAAGTGGAAAGCCACTTAAATCCAAAAAGAACCATAAGATGACAACTTCTAAATGAAGCCCTTAAAAGCTGTTTGAAAAAAGCTTGGAAAGGAAATAACTTCAGCTCTTAGGCCAAGTCAATACCATTCGGATTAAAAGGTTGTTTTGTTTGTTTGTTTGTTTTAAGGTAAAGTAAAATAAAGCTTAAAAAAAGAGAGAATCAATGGTTTTCTTGGAACAAAGTTTATATAAAGGAAGATTTTTTAAAAGTGACAATAGCACCCAAACAACAGAACATGTACAAGACATTTGCATTCGATGTTCCTAAAGTGTTTTAATGAAAATTCTAAGTACTATTTAGTGAAATAATTAATGATTTTTAAATATACCAGTATTGGAATCATAATTAAAAATAATTTTCTGGGTTTAAGATTTGCTTTAAAATGCCTTTAAAATATTTTGTACCCAACATAGGTAAAGCTAAAGTAATACATATTTTTTTTCTTTTTGGAAACAAATACAAAGCAATATTTAGAAAGAAAATTTAAGTTTGAATAGTAATTTTGATTATAATATATTGTTTTAATAAAACACAATTTATGCATGATTTATCACCCCTCAGCGATTGTTTGTTAGCTTCAAATATTTTGCATAATGTATACATCATGTAATTGGCACAAAACTCATTCCCAGGGAAGGGAACTGACACTGCAGTAGAATAGGCAATAAAATATCTAAATCAAAAAAAAAAAAAAAATCTAAATCAAAGGTGCCTCCGTGGCTCAGTCAGTTAAGTGTCTGCCTTCTGCTCAGGTCATGATCTCAGGGTCCTGGGATTGAGCAGCAGGTAGAGCTCTCTGCTCAGAGGGGGGTCTGCTTTCCCCCTCCCCCTCCTCCAACTCATGCTCTCTCTCTCTCTCTCTCTCTCTCTCAAATAAATAAATAAAATATTTTGTTTACGGGCAACCCCAGTGGCGCAGCGGTTTAGCTCCGCCTGCAGCCCGGAGTGTGATCCTGGAGACCCGGGATCGAGTCCCACGTCGGGCTCCCTGCATGGAGCCTGCTTCTCCCACTGCCTGTGTCTCTGCCTCCTTCTCTCTGTGTCTCTCATGAATAAATAAATAAAATCTTTAAAAAATATATTTTGTTTAAATTTAAGTTATTTGTACATTATACACTGCCATTACATTAATACATAGTGTGTTAGTGGTACTATGGTTTTGAGTCTTATTTATCTTTACAAAGGATTAGATACATAGAGGATATAGGAAGACTTAGAAAAAATAAGTTATAAGTTATGTGCAGGCTTATTTTTTGACTTTTAAATTAATAGCAAGCAGTATTTTACCATTTATCTAAATATATCATTTATCATTTAGGTTATTTCCAATTTTTTTCAGGAATAACCCGAAATTACTCTTCTTCTTTTTTTTTTTTTAAGATTTTATTTATTTATTCATGAGAGACACAGAGAGGCAGAGACACAGGCAGAGGGAGAAGCAGACTCCACACAGGGAACCCGATGTAGGACTTGATCCCGGGTCTCCAGGATCATGCCCTGGGCTGAAGGCAGGAGCCAAACCGCTGAGCCACCCAGGGATCCCCCAGAAATTACTTTTCTAGGGATAAATTAAAATATTTTTATTTTATGAAAGAAAGTGGCTTTGAACTTGAATTTGAAGTAGACAAAATGGATTGAAAAAAAACAGTATAACAAAGTTTTCATCTAGCAAAAAAAGAAAATTATATTTTCATAAGGATATGTCCTTAATAAAGACTCATTAGAGACTTATATGCTGAGGAGTAATGGAGGAGGAAAATGGCTTATTATGCAAAGACAATGAAAGTAAAAGTTATATTAGACTATTTCAGCAAATGTCAGTGAAAGTGTTTATGTTTATATAAACTAGGTTTCTCTGGTTGTAAGAATGATTGGGAGTTGCTGCAAGCAGTGGTGGATCTGAAACTAGAAGAATGGGGATTCCTGGGTGGCTCAGTGGTTTAGCACCTGCCTTCAGCCCAGGGTGTGATCCTGGAGTCCTGGGATCAAGTACCCCATTTTCATTTTTTTAAATGAAACTAGGAGGAGCAAGCAACACTTTTGAAAGTGCTAGTTTTCTGGAGATGAAGATAAAGGGAGAATTTCAGTAATGCAGAAAAGAGAAGTTATGTCTTTGTAGCCATAAATATAGCACTACTGCACACATGCACATACACACACACACACAGAGTTCAAACTATGCCAGTGACAAAAATGTCAAGAATTAGCAATTTTGGCTGGTAGAAAAGAAAATATAATGACATCTTTTAAGTCTCCATTCCACAGGC
Source organism: Canis aureus (assembly GCF_053574225.1). Taxonomy (NCBI): domain Eukaryota; kingdom Metazoa; phylum Chordata; class Mammalia; order Carnivora; family Canidae; genus Canis; species Canis aureus. The sequence goes on from NC_135640.1 coordinate 9,400,090, forward strand.
CATTATCTTCACCAACCAGTGAACACCAGAGTGACAATGACTTCCATATATACATCCAGCTTGAACAGAAGACCGAGTCATAAACTCTCTTATTGATAACCCTGTACAGGTAAACAAATAATAGCAATGATAATAGCAAACAACCAGTGTGCATGAAATATGGAAGCTGGAATCCTTCTATGCAAAGAAAAGCAGATCTGAAAAAGAAAGAGGCTGCCTGGTTCCTGGCAATTTTTCTGTCCTTAATTTTAGTAAATTCAAGATCTAGCTAAATGTCCTCTCTCTCTCTCTCTCCCTCAACTTGTATCCTGATACAACTTTGATAAATATTTATTTCTGCTTGAGATTATTTGAAGGGGGTTGATGATACTTTCAAACAAAAGAATCTTTACTCAGTTGTTCTATTAGTACAGAGATAATATGTCTGGGTTATCTTAATTTGAGCATAAAGATAAATTTATCTTAAATGCAAAATACAGAATAATAAATTCAGTGTTCCTAAGTTCAACCAATTATTCACAAGGGCACAATAGAATTATAATTTGAAAATATAGACAGTGAATTCAATTTACAGTGAAGCTGAGGAGAGTGATTAATAAACAGAACAAGTGGATTGTTCTATCAAATATACAACAAATAATACCTGACTTTTGATCCCAAATCAGGGGTTACTCAAATTCTGTGTTACTTTTGCTTTTCCTAGTGTTGTTTGGAGAAAAATAAGTAGCAACAAATGTTTCTTAGTCTAAAGTAGAAGTCTACAAGTGTGGGTGATTTCAACAAGTATCAGATACTCTGAAGAATCCTGGAGAGTCCATGCAGATTTAAAAACGACTCGGAGGCATTGCAATGGCATTAAATCTAATGCTAAGCCCCTCAGTACTGTGTAACAAGTTACATTAGAGAGTTTTACATGTAGAGTTAATTTAATTCTCATAACAAATCTATAAATTCCTTTTTTTTTTTTTTTTTTTTTTTTACTCATCTTCAGTGCTAAATTCTTTGAGTCACAGGGAAGACAGGTAAATAGCTCAGCTAAAGAGAGGTAACAAATCATCCAGTCTGAGTTCAAATTAAGCTCCTCTGCCTCCCAAATCTCTCTCTTTAAACCCTTAGGCTATATTTTCTTCTTGATCCAGAACCAGGTATGACAGAAAGATCACTGAGCCTGGAGTTAAAATATTTAATTTCTGTTCTTAATTTTGTTAATTACTATCTCTTGATGTAATCAACATCACTTAAATCTCTTTGCTTCAGTTTTCTTAATCTGTATATAGGAACAAGATAAAAATGTGGCAACATGGGGCACCTGGGTGGCTCAGTGGTTTGAGCATCTGCCTTCAGCTCAGGGTGTGATGCTGGGATCCTGGGATCGAGTCCACACAGGCTCCCTACATGGAGCCTGCTTCTCCCTCTGCCTGTATCTCTGCCTCTCTGTGTCTCTCATGAATAAAAAGATTAAAATAATGTGACACATAAGTATAAAGTGCTTCATAAAAAGTAAAGTTTTATAAAAACTATTATGTGCTTCCTTTGGATCACCCTAGATAGTGTCACAGTTTTTGGAAATGTAATCTTAATAAATACTTGTGATGGATCAGTTAGTTAGACAGGAGCTGGAGGCAAGGATGATGATAAATAAGTGACACATTAGAAGCCTAGAGTGACAACATCCTGACCTTCTGGCCTTGAAGACGCTCTGGTTAACAGATCAAGAGCCACAAGTGGAGAGAATGTGCTCTTCTCTTCCATCTCTGCTGCAGGGTAACCACTAGACTCATTATAATGCATTTGCAATGTGTCTATGGCCCCATACCCCACATGAAAAATGCTGCCATGACAGTTCAGGTACAAACCTTGTAGTCTCAAAACCCCCCATCCCAACATGTGGAAGGATCTCCTCAAATGATTGGAAGCAGCCTCCACAAGAGACCACCCCCTTGGATGTACCAGCTCCTCCCAGCCCAGAAAGATCTGAGAAATTTCCAATCTTAAAACAACTTTAGGGCTGGTTCCACCTTGTCCCCTAGCGAGTATTCTGCTGCTTTAGTAAAACTGTTTTCTGCTTTCACTTTGGGTGCCAATCCCTAATTCTTTATTGTGTTGGTGCCAAGAGCCAAGACTTAAGGCTTTTCACCCTGACACTTGTGAACTGATTATAAAGATTGTGTTGAAGAAGAGAAGTTACACAGTTTTAGCCTAAGAGACAGGAAAAAAAAATATGCCACTAATAGAAAACTAGAAGAGTTGGTTTTTGAGAAAAGATGAAGACCTGCTATATTGGACAATTTCAAATATAGGAGCATAATTATGGAATTTAAAGGGACCTTGAGATGCTGGCAAAATTTGATTGGAGCTCCTTAGAGAGGTTGAAATTAGAGAGGAATGTAAGACATCAGTGTATAACTGGAGTGTACTTGCCAAAACCTGTATTCAGTTTCTATTGCTATGGACAAATTGCCACAACTTTGCTGGTGGGGGAAGCACTCATTTACTACCCCAAAGTTTCCTTGGATGGGGGTACCTCAGTGGCAGAGTCTGTTAAGCCTTTAGTCCTGGCTTGGCTTAGGTCTTGATCTTAGCATCATGAGATAGGCTCTGCTTTAGATTTTCTCTCCCTCTCCCTCTGACCTTCCTGCTTCTGCTCTCTCTCTCTCTCTCTCTCTCTATCTCTCTCAAATAAATAAACCTTAAAAAAAAAAGTTTCCCTGGATCAAGATTCTAGGAATAGATTAGTTGGGTCATATGCTCAGAGTGTTATCATGCTGAATTAAAAATTTTGTCAAGGGCTGCAGTCTCAGCTGAAGTTGGAATCCTCTTCCAAGCTCAGTGGTTAGCAGAATTTAATTCCTTAAACCTACAGAACTGGGGAATCTCAGTAACTAGAGGGCAACCTGCTATGTGACCCTCTCTACCACATGGCAATGTGCTTCTTCAAGACCAATAGTAGAGCTCTACTGCTGCTTTTTTTATCTTTTCAGGATTTATTTGATTAAGTCAGGGCTATCTGGGGTTATCTTTTTATCAACACAAAGCCAACTGACTGTGGAACTCAATTACATCTGAGAAATATTTATTATAAAATGTAACATAATAATGGGAGTTAGATTCCATATTATTCAGTATGGATAATTCATATTATCCATATTATTCACTCTTTTAATGGAAAAAGAATGTACAAAGATATCAGGGATCAGGGATTATTTTAGAATTCTATTGTAAGAGAAATAAAATATTCCCCTCTTAGTCTTTTTTTCCCTGATTTTTCTGAAAGTCAATAAATCATAAACAAAGAAATAAAATTATTTCAGTAAAGACTCCTACACCTTAAACAAATCTATATAATGAGAAATTGTATTATAAAATCACAAATAAGTTTTATTTCAATTTTGTTTGATGATCTATCTATAGTACAGTATGAGAATAAATGTTATCTGCAAAAAATAATAGAATTGTCAATGTATTATCAATATTACTTCAGTTAAAAAACATTTGGGGTTGTAGACATTTTCGTATTTATAAAATATGTTCTAAAAAGAAATGATAATTGGAAGACATTCTATGAAATATGGTTTACATTTTCAAAGAGGAAACTCAATCAACTTAGTTGGAAATGGGTACACTTGTCTTCTTATGGATTTTGTTTAATCAATGAAAATTTCAAAAGGAATTAAATGTCATAAGTTATGAGTTCTCAAAATTTATAAACTGGTCTAGAAGAATATTTATAAAGGTGATAATTTGAGTTAATAAAATATCAAAGCAAAGCTATCTAGTAGACCTCTCGATAAAAGAAAAAGAAAAATAGCAAAAAATAACATACACACATACACAAAAATAAGTAAGGACAGAATCATTTTCAAAGAACAAAATTGGCAAGGTACTTTTATGTTACATATTCTTTCAAGATGGTTGCTAGGGAAAGATATGGGAACATTCTAGGAAAACAAAACATTCTAGCACTTATCAACTATTATTATGTAGAAATATATAATTACAAAACTCTGATCTCACCATTATCACCAATTTAGACATAGAAAGAATTGTATCATAACAGATAAACATTAGCAAAAAATTTTCTTCTTTCCACCATGAACATAACAAAAAATTATAACTGTCAAATTATAATTTTCTATTTTTACACAAACATACATATTTTATTTTTTATTTTTTATTATTTTATTTTTTTCATTATTTTTTATTGGAGCTCAATTTACCAACATATAGCATAACACCCAGTGCTCATCCCATCAAGTGCCCCCCTCAGTGCCCCTCACCCAGTCACCCCCACCCCCACCCCGCCCACCTCCCCTTCCACCACCCCTTGTTCGTTTCCCAGAGTTAGGAGTCTCTCATGTTCTTTCTCCCTTTCTGATATTTCCCACTCATTTTTTCTCCTTTCCTCTTTATTCCCTTTCACTATTTTTTATATTCGCCAAATGAATGAGACCATATAATGTTTGTCTTTCTCCGATTGACTTATTTCACTCAACATAATACCCTCCAGTTCCACCCACGTTGAAGCAAATGGTGGGTATTTGTCGTTTCTAATGGCTGAGTAATGCTCCATTGTATACATAAACCACATCTTCTTTATCCATTCATCTTTCGATGGACACCGAGGCTCCTTCCACAGTTTGGCTATTGTGGACATTGCTGCTAGAAACATCGGGGTGCAGGTGTCCCGGCGTTTCATTGCATCTGTATCTTTGGGGCAAATCCCCAGCAGTGCAATTGCTGGGTCACAGGGCAGGTGTATTTTTAACTCTTTGAGGAACCTGCACACAGTTTTCCAGAGTGGCTGCGCCAGGTCACACCAGTTCACATTCCCGCCAACAGTGTAAGAGGGTTCTCCTTTCTCCACATCCTCTCCAACATTTGTGGTTTCATGCCTTGTTAATTTTCCCCATTCTCACTGGTGTGAGGTGGTATCTCATTGTGGTTTTGATTTGTATTTCCCTGATGGTAAGTGATGCGGAGCATTTTCTCATGTGCTTGTTGGCCATGTCTACAAACATACATATTTTAAAGACCAAGCTAATGTACCAATGTCTCTAATTTTTCAAAATTCTATTATCTTGAAATGTAAATAGCTTTACAAGAACTGAAAACTAAAGAAAAACTAAATGTGACAGAACTACTAAGGAAGGTGACAGCCTAAGAAAGCAATAGTGTACTTACTTCATTATGGTTTAATCAACAATGGCCCTAAGCCAAAATATTATGCATTGTCCACCTGCTGTTCCTTTAAGGGTGTGTACTTTCTAGGGAGAGACTAGTGAAAAAAGGAAAGCAAATAATTGGAATTGAGAGTCTTTCTAAATCAATGATACTAGGGATTCCCAGTGAATTAGGAAAAGAATCTAATTTAATGAATATAGATACAAAATAACCCTGAACAGATGGAATAAAATCTGGTATGAGGATTTAAACAAAACTGAATAAAGGAGAATAACATTCATATAGAACAAAAATGATTGTCCACGTAGTTCCTTTCACATCAAGAAAATGTATCTGTTAAGAAGCCAGGTGAATTTACTTTTTTGCTTCTCTGCTGTCAGAAAATATAAAGACCAATCATAAATACAATACATTGCTCTCAAGTAATGATCTGAAGGCAGAATAGCAGGTGTTAGATATGTTGGAAATGTTTTTAAAGGGATTCTCCAACTTTAGATTAATGGAAGTCAAAATAGGGCCTTCCTATTAAATATGAGTAAAAACAAATATGGTAAACACATACCATAGAGAAAAAAAATAGAAAAGTATGTAGTTATAGAAAGTAACACAAATAATTCAATAAAATGATTTTATACTGTATTGGGGGATCTAGACAACAGAACAGACATTTCAAAGTAAAGAAATTGTTTCTTAACCAAAAGAAGAAATGATCTTTAGATTGAAAGAGTTGATTAAATTTATTGATATATGGCAAAATTATGCAACTTCAAACATAATAAAAGAGGAGTTTGATTCAGATCATGACACAGTAACTGACACAAGAGTAAGGGATAACCTTTCTTGTATAAAGAGTTATGCTATTTATAGGAGACAACAGTTCTTAGACACAAGCTAACAGTTAATGCAAGACTGAGATCTCGTAAATAAGAGGAACCTGTGAGCCTTAAGACAGCTCAGCACTTACATGGAACTTTTTTTTTTTAATTGCACATGGAGTTTTCACCAAGATAGACCATGTTCAGGATTATACAAATGCATAACAACAAATTTTAGAAGATTAAAATTATACAAAACTTGTTTAGTGAACACACGTAATTCAATTAGAAATCAGTAGCAATAAGATTTCTTTTTAATTCTCAAGTTTTTAAAAATTAAAAAAATACTTCTAAATAACCAAAGGTCAAAGAATAAATCACAGTAGATATTTACTATAACTTGAATGGCATTAAAACATATCAAAATTTATCTACAGAGTTAATGAGGGAAAAGCAAGTTTATAGCTTTAGATGCTTATATGGAAAAGAACAGTTTAAAATGTCACTTCAAGTTCTGGCAATGTTGGTATAATTTTTACCAATTATCTCTTCTACCATAAACCTAGAAAAGTAGATAAGATGTATGAAACTGTTATTTTCCAATAGAAGAAGGGAAATAATTGAGGTGAGCCTAGGATTGCCTCAGTGTTTTCCTGGAGGCATTTTCCAGATCAAAGCACAGGAAAAGTGAACTCAGGAAAAGCGTAACGGTCTTGCTGAGTTAAGAAGGATGGGACCAGATTGTGTTAAAGCTGGGATTGGTAGAACTGAATATAAACAGGATGAAATTATGCAGAAAGAGCTCCAGAAACAGACATGAGGTCTATTTTGCTGCATATAAATTTGATCATGGTCTTACTGGAACTCCATAAGGCTTGGCTTGGTAAGGATATACCAGGAAGATCGAAACTGAGTAATTCCCAGATTCTACACATTGCAATCAGAAATCAAGCTTAAACTAGCCAGTCAAGAGATCTCCTTGAGTATCCAAGGTATTCCAATGGAAACTCCAGAATGTCCATGCCTCAATAATTTCACTAAACTAGGCTTAGAATATGGACTTCCATATTAAGAAAACTTTTAAAAAGAATTGAAAGTATAAAACTGATACGCAATTTTCTTATATACCTGCCTCCAAATTTCATTTGTTAAAAAACAACAGCAGGGGCAGCCTGGGTGGCTCAGCAGTTTAGCACCGCCTTCAGCCCAGGGCCTGATCCTGGAGACCAGGATTGAGTCCCATGTCATGCTCCCAGCATGTAGCCTGCTTCTCCCTCTGCCTGTGTCTCTGATTCTGTCTCTCTGTCTCTCTGTCTGCCTCTCTCTCTCTATCTCTGTCTCGGTCTATGTCTCTCATTAATAAATAAATAAAATCTTTAAAAAAAAAAAAACAACAGCAAAATTCATTTTATTTTTTTAAGTAGGCTCCACACCCAGCATGGAGCCCAACAGCTTCAACTCAAGACTCTGAGATCAAGACCTGAGCTGAGATCAAGAGTCAGAGGCTCAACACACTAAGCGACACAGGTGTCCCAAAATCCATTCTTTAACAATGAAAACCCTGTAATATTACACAATATTTAATAAAATAAACTGTTACTCAAAATAAAAGAAAATCTTACCCAAAGACATCAAGAAAAGACAAATCTAGAGATGCCAGAAATGATTGATTTAGCGGATGAAGACTTTTAAAATAGCTATTATATGTAGCTAGAGGATTTAAAACATGGACAAAATATGGAGCAAACTAGAAACTATGAAAATGAAGAGGTGCCCAGGTGGTTCAGTCAGTGAAGCATCTGCCTTCGGCTCTAATCTGGTCATCATCCCAGAGACCTGGAATAAAGCCTGAATCTAGGACCTGGAGGCCTGCTTCTCCCTCTCTCTCAGCCCTCTCCCCAGCTTGTGCTTTCTCTCAAATAAATAAATAAAATCTTTAAAAAAAATGGAAATCGTAGATGCGAAAACAGAATATGTAAGATTAAAACAAATGATCCCAACAGCAGATTAGGCACTGTAGAACAGATGAATGAATGTTACACAGGCATAGAGGAAGAAGAAAAAAGAGTTTCAGTGACTTCTGAAAAGTATATGTAATTGAAATGGCAGAGAGAGAAGAAAAAGTATGTGAATAAATAACAAGAATTGTTTCCCATTTCATAAACTATAAACTCATAGATCCAGGAAGCTCAAAGAAGCCCAAGCAGGATAACACAAGAAACATGACCCCAGGACATATAATAATAAAATTATGAAGATAAGTAGCCTTTTTAAAAAAAGGCTTAAAAACAACAGGTGATGGGAAGCCTGGGTGGCTCAGTGGTTGAGCATCTGCCTTCGGCTCAGGTCGTGACCCCGGGGTCCTGGGATTGAGTCCTGCATCCGGTTCCCCTGCATGGAGCCTGCTTCTCCCTCTGTCTGTGTCTCTGCCTCTCTCCCTGTCTCTATCATGAATAAATAAATAAATAAAATCTTAAAAAAAAAAAAAAAAACAGGTGAAGGGGGGGCACATGGTATAAGGGAATGGAAAGAGAAGATTTCTTATTAGAAATAATATAGTCCAGAGAAGAACATCAGGAAAAAATGGAAAGCAGTAAACACATGTGAACAATAGAGCTGGAACTTGTAAAATAGAAGGCGATGAAAAATGTTTAAGTGCTTTTTTTTTTAACAGAGAATAAATTCAGTTGGAAGTTTAACATTTGAAGATGCAGCATAAAAAGTATGTGATGTTTTTATGACTACTTTTAAATGTTAGAGGATTTTCAAATATTTTTCATATTTAAAATTATTTAATTCATTATTTTGTTTTTATTAATATAAGTTAAATTATATTTCTTTTTATATTATTCAGTATGTATGTTTATTGCATTCTTACAAAGCCATTTCAACTGCCTGCCTATCACTTTCTATATATATCCAAGCATCTTTATATACCTGCTTTTCTATCATTTCCATTCATTCATCCACCCTTCCATCTATTCTAGCTGTATATCCATTTGACTATAAAAAAGAGGGGTATATATGAATATATAATGTTTTCTGATGATAAACTGCTACATCTTTGTGGAGCTAGCCTGAAGATTTTCTTTTTTTTTCTTCTTCCTTTTTTTTTTTAACAAAATACTTTTTATGTATGTTTTTACTGCTTTTCCTTAAGTCTTATTAAAATTATAGTATTTTTAAAAGGATTACATATTTAATCATAAAATTGGGCATATTCATTTTCAAAAGATGAGTTTTACTGCATGCCTCACAGAGAAGTGTTACTTTCTGCCTAGTATATGGAACAGCATGTGTCGATATTCCTGTAATTCCTTGCTAAATGGTAAATGTGTTTTTAGAAAATGTTGCTCAGAGGAAAAATGCATAAAGTAAACACAGTGAGAGGCTGGAAGAAAGAGCTGCAATGAGATTTTGCTTCAGAATATTTCTGCAATCATTCTTCATATGCTTAGTTTACCATGCTGTTCAACAGCTTGCCTTAGAAGATACTTTATTTTTACCTGCTCAGGAATTAAATACAAATGAATTTATTCAGTTGCCCAAAATAAATGCTTTTACATTCTGAAAAGCTTTCATTGTATTTTGAAGGGAAAAAGTAAAGGGCACTACTGATAATACATTTCATGCTTGTTACTTTCTGATACCTAAGTTGAATTTGGTCAGTAACTTTTCTTCCCTAAGGAATTAAATTTATTTAAACAGTGTAACCTCAGTAAAATGTCTAAAGTATGCTACTTATGAAAAGCAAGCCCTGACATTTCTTGAATTACGCTATTTTGACCAAGCAACTTTCCACTTATAAGAAGGCTGTTTATGCGAAAGTGTAGACTATAGCTCTATTCAGTTTCTAGGAATATTTATAATATTGTAAAAATGGTAAAGGATTATTCTACATATCAAGCTCTTCAGCATAATTTACCACTTTGGGTCCTATGCAAAAAAACTTGATGAAGATCTCATATTTTTATAAATGATCTTTGGTTAAGGATTCTTACCATCGTTCCCAAATGACTTGTAGTGCTCTTATTTTCATCTAACTGCAGCAATTTGCAGCCCTGAACTAGTTATTTTCAACACATATTTTGTCTGCCACTATTATCTTAGACATAAGCTTGGATTTCATATTTATTATTGTGGTATTTAAGGACATTGTGGAAGGAAGCTTCATCTACCACATCAGGAGGAAAATCTGTTACGGTGAAACATTTCCTAAGCAAATCACTAATGGGGACTAAACAACCTGACTATTTTTTTTTTCTTTTCAGTACATTGATGATAATTAGAAACTATATTAAGTTTTCCTAATTTATAAATGAAGTGAGCTTGCTATTAATTTTCTATCCAGACTTAATAAGAGTCACTTCAACATAATTTAATAAATGCAGGCATTGAAGTCAAACGGACTAAATTTGGAATCTGACTTCATTTTGTCTTCCTGTTGTGGTGATTAGATATATTCAATTCATTTTAACAAGTCTGGGACTATATATCTCTATTTTAACAATTAAACTCTACTGATTATGTCACCAATTTTCACCCTAATTACTAATATATGTCAAAATGACAAAGTTAAAACAATACTTCCTTGCCTATAATTAGAGAAATGGTAAAGTTTGTTACCTAATTTAGATTCACTCTCATAGTCGTATGTAAACATATAGAAATTTCTTCTATAATGTTTGGCATGTATGAAACCATGAGAGACATAGGTCTGTAGAGCTCATTGAAAATTATTTGACCTAGTCAAGATGATTTTACTGTCATTTCGATACCCACTAGTATAACTCAGGTGTCTGAAAAATGATACTCTTTGCATATAAATAGATGGGGGGAAGAAATATTGTGCTTTATTCATAAAAGGTTTTTTTGGTTTTATTTTGTTTTGTGCTTTCTTTATCTCTTTCTTCTCTTTTTGAAGTTTTGGGTATGATAATTTAGAAAACTTTGTTTTAATTTGCAGAAAGGTTGCAGAATGCAGTAAGGCTGTACATTCTCAATGTTTACTTTCAACAAAATGGCATTTAATTCCTGAGAAACTTAAGTACTTGTGAGGGATTTTAAGACAATCTTGAACACCTTCATATCCATTTTATTCTTTGAAATGTGTAATAAAGGGCAGCCCTGGTGGCTCACGGTTTAGCGCCGCCTTCAGCCCAGGGCCTGATCCTGGAGACCCAGGATCGAGTCCCACGTGGGGCTCCCGGCATGGAGCCTGCTTCTCCCTCTGCCTGTGTCTCTGCATCTCTCTCTCTCTCTCTCTCTCTCTCTCTGTGTGTGTCTCATGAATAAATAAAATAAAATCTTAAAAAAAGGAATGTATAATAAATATTTACTATGAAAGATTTATATAAAGTACTCATTAAATTAGATTAGTTCAATAAAGCCATTATCTTCATATGACAAGTAGGATCATGAAAATGTATTTTGTAAACATTCTATTTCCAAATGAACTCATCTAAATATAGTGCCTCTGCAAAATGACTTTTAATGGCATCTGCCTTTGGCTTAGGGCATGACTGGAGTACTGGGATTGAGTCAGGCATGGGACTCTCAGCAGGGAGCCTGCTTCTCCCTCTGAGTCTCTGCCTCTCTTTCTGTGTCTCTCATGAATGAATAAATAAAATCTTTTAAAAAAAGAAATATTTAGTTTTGATAAGATTGGAAATACATAAACTGGTCCAGGATATTAAAACCTAATAATACATTCTTAATATGGCCCAAACCATCATAATACTATCATATTACTGTAAATTATAGTTATTGATTTAAAGATGCTAATACATAACGCTTTCCTAAACAAATCCCAATTCATCATCATGTTATTTTTATATGTTGTTGGATTTAAGTTTTCCTGGATGTATGAGAAATACTAGTTTATATTAGTTTATTAGTTTCTTTTCATATGATGACCTTTTGGTTTTGCAATTATACTTCACTATTTTCTGAAAGACTCTGAAATACTAGTATTATTTCTTTCTAAATGTTTGACTGAAATTATTTAAGACATATGTGCCTCAAGTTTTCTTTGTAGAAAGAGTTTTAATTTTAAATATAATTTCATTATTTAAAATGGAGGTGAGTTTTTTTTTTTTTTTGAAAGAGTCAGATTAATTTATGTTTTTCTTAAAAAATTCTCTTTTCATTTAGGTTGTCAAATTTGTTGGCATAAAATACTTCATAATTGTCCCTTTTTATTATTTTTGGAAAGTTCTAAGGAGATATCATTTATATCATTTCTAATTTAGATAATTTGTGTTTCCTCACTTTTTTCTCTTTTGGGTCTAGAAAGAGATATATTTTTATTTTTATTTTTCAAAGAATTAGATTTTAGTTTCACTTTTTTCCTTTGATATTTTGTTTCTATTTACTTATTTGTGCTCCTTTCTTTGAATGTTCCTTCTTTATTTGAAAGTATTATGTTGGAAACTTATTGAGACTTTTGTTTCCAATATAGGCATTGAACACTATTAATTTCCCTTTATGCATAGATTTGGTTGTTTTCTATAAGTTTTGATGTATTAATTCAAAATATGTTTTGAACAATTAGATACTTTATAAATAAATTAAAGGGGAAAGGGGCAAAAGATTGTAGTTTTGCAGTGATATGGATATATCCATATCTGATGTTCTTCAGTCTTTTCTGAGGATATATTTTCCCTTGTCATTACATTTTGTGTGAGGAATTACTTATTTATAGCACAGGTCTGCTTTTGACTGATCCTCTTAGTTTTATCAATTTTACTTTAAGCTTTGAATGACATTTTTTCTGGATAAAGAATTTTGGGTTAACAGTTTTTGTTTGTTTGTTTGTTTGTTTGTTTGCTTTTTAATTATCCTACTTCCTTCCATCACCATGAATTCTCACAAGTCAGCCACAAATTGATCATTGTCCCCCTGGACATGCTATTTTTTTCTTGCTTCTTTCAAGCTTTGCTACATATTTTTGACTTTCACCAGTTTAAGTATGATCTATCTCAGCCTCAGCATGAGACAAATATTTATATTTATTATGTTTGGTGTTCATCCTGTGTCTGAATTTTTTTAAAGAAATTTGGAAAAAATATGACCATTATTTTTCTGAAAATTTTGACAATTCTTGTTCTTTTCCCTCTGTAATTCCTAGTACAAATATACCTGACAATTGAGATCATTTGATATTGTCCATATTTTTTCTTTATATTCTTTATCTTGCATTATTAATGTCCATTGATGTATGTTCAGTTTATACTTCATTATGTCCTTTTCACTAAGTCCCTCTATGGAATATATTTTTCAGAATTCACAATATCCAGCTCTAGAATTTCATTTAATTATTTTTATTCTTTCTATCCTTGGCTGAGAATTCCTTTTCTATTGAGATTTAATGTATTGAAAGTATATGTTGCTTTAATTAATTAAATATGATTATAATAGCCACTTGAAAGTGCTTATCTCTTACCTAGTGGCTACTTTTTCTCAGGGTCAGTTTGTTTGCTTTTCTTTTCATGTTAGTATATGTTTTGTATTCTTGGCTTTTCACACTTTGAATAATTTTGGATTTCATCCTGGACATTATTAATGATCATTGCATTCTCTTTCTGGCTATAGAAATAATAATTATTAGTAATAGCAGTAGTAGTATTTGGTGAATATTTTTTATTTTAATATGTAATTTTGTTGACTAGGTTTGAACTTTGTACTCTTTTTCTTATATTCCATCTCCTCTGTCATTTATATCTTTCGTCTTTAGTTAGACTGTTTGGGTCTGTTTAAGAAATATATGACTCAGAGGTTAGAAAGAGATGTGAGTGGACAGATCATGGGGATCTTTATTCCATTTTGTTTGTTTATTTGTTTCTTTCTGTCTTGAAGAATTTCCACCATTCTCTTCAGTGTCATGCTTTCTAGGTTTTTTCTTCATTCCTCTAGCCAAAAAAAATATGAGATTTTTATTAGTGTCCTCATTTGAAGCTACATAGGATATGTACTGTCTGTGGTCATGAGCTAAAAACCAAGGGTATGGGAAACATGCATAGCTTCATGCTTCCTTGCCTTCAAACAAATATGCATTCCCATTAGAATCTGCGTTTGCTTACTTTCCAGTATGTTTATACAGTTGCTTTTTGCATTGGGACCCTGTTATTTTGGTTGTTCTCTGCAGGGGGAGAGGTCTTATAGTAGTCTTAGTTGGTCATATTGAGGAATAGAACCAGTTCTGTAATTTTTTTTTTCATTTTCTGAGTCCCTTCTGAAATCTATTAGTTGGACCTAAGTAATTAAAATCAAGCTCACAAGATTTTATTTTGTATAAAACTAATAATGCATTCACACTATAGAAAATATAAATTGCTGTAGGTGAAAAGGAGGAATAATGGTCATTAATCAGTATAACATGTAAAGGTATCTACACTTGAGATTTGGATATATAATTCTCCATTCTTGTTTTTCCTTATGGGTTATATCTTACATTTTCTTTTATTGTAACATAATTTTATGAATACAGTGTTTCCTTTCAATCTAAATTATAACAATATCAAATTACATTTAAATATCAATGCTAATTTCAACTTTAATCCATTACTACATTTACCATAAATACATATATGCATATGTATGTTTCATAAGATATGCAGAAATGCCAAATTTCCATCTTTGACCTTAAATGCTCAAACTGATTAGCATGAAATTTGTTGTGCTAAATAGCCTGAGAAGAGGGGAGCATGAAATTGACTTGACATGTTAATATCACATTTTACAACGAGTCACATTAAAATTAAATGGGAATTTTATTGTTACTACACATGGTGCCTTTGCCTTCAGAAAATAATCTTACTTTCAACAATTCTATGGGAATATCATTGGTCTGATAAGGAGATATGCTTATTTGAAACCTGCTAAAATTTCTGAGATTTACATATGTCCAAATTTAGAGAAGATCTTTAATGTTCAAGTATTCAGAGTGTGAATTTAAGACAAATTACTGAGAAAACAAGAAGACATATAATATTTGAAATCTGCAAGTGGTATTTTTTTAAACTGGATCTGGTAAATATTTTTATGCTTGATCCAGGAGATTTATGTATGCCAGAATAAATGGTAAGTTCATATCTAAAATCAGTTTCCAAACAGAAAAAAACAGCAACAAATGCAAAGAAGAAAATATAATTAAGTTTGTAAAATAAGGGAATTATTTAGTTTTTTAGAAATAATAGCTATGTCTTTACTTTTACTGCAGTTAAGTTTTAATCAATATTTTTTCAATGTTTTCAAATCCAGGTTAGTATCTCATTTGTATAAGACTATATTATAAACATGTGTCTTCTTACATAAGAATTGGATAACATTTTTTGGTTACAGTGTGAATCATCATAAAAAGGATTACATTTATTACAACAATTCCTCTGTTCATAATTAGAAGCATGCAAATAATGTTGACAGCTGGGTTTAATGCCTTTTTATTTGATTTTAATGGGTTTATCCCTAAGAACAAAGTGACAATCAAAAAAAGTTATAATTTTGTCAAGGTCACAAATTGATTTACACATGGTTATGATGCAAGCCATAAATTCAATCCCAACTTTTTTTTTATTTCTCCCTAAACCCTTAAAAATCTTTACCTGTAATTGTACCCAGTAAAACTACATGTTCAAAATTCATATAAATTTTAGCTTATTTCTTCATATGAATACCATGTTAGAGTAACATACTTTAAATGGAATATTGTCAAGAGAGAAGTTATAGCAGTTGACCATAAAGTAAATACAAACAGATAGCAGCTGCATATTTTTTCTTCACAAAGTCAGTTAATGTGGAGTCCATTGTGGAAGACTAGTATAGTATAATTATTAGGACATGGTCTCTGGATTAAGACTTGGCTCTATAAATTACTAGCAGTTTGACATCAGGTAAGTTTCTCTGTGCCCAATTTCCTTATCTGCAAAATGTGTATAATGTTGACGTACACAGTTCAAAAGGTTATGTAGGTTAAGCCAAATTAATATTTAGAAAATACATAAAATGGTAACCAGTGTTATCCTGATTACGAAGTACAACATTTTAAGACTGGTATGAAAATAGCATTACTGTCTTATTTGCTTCTCTAACCCTTGTGTTTGGTCAGAGTATTTACAAAATATTTAATGAGCAAATTAAAATTTATATTAATTTAATATATTTGCTTAAAGGACCCAACATTGGATAAATAGTTGATGGTTCTATTCTGTTTTTATGCCCCAAAGTCTCTGTTCCCTAGTATGTGTGTGTGTGTTTGTAAATAACATACTTAAATTTGACAGATGAGATAGTTTAATTCAGTAGATTGTGAATAATGAGAGTCAGAAAATTGAAAATATTGTACTAAAGATATGTGAGGGAAAAAAAGGATTACCTTTCAACACTATCAAATAGAACTCTGTGGATTTATTTGTGGGTGTGGAAAGCTAGTCTATATTTCGATATTCATTCAGGAACTCTGGCATTATAGTGGCTGCATGCCGGATAGTGATATCTGAGAACAGGTGGACTTAAAGCTTTGAGGCTACATCTGGTTAGCAATAAATTGAATTCACCCAAAACAAAACAAATCAACAAAAGAGTTTGTCTGTCAATGGCACAATACAAAGCCACAGGAAAGTATGTTAAAAAATGCACAAGACTCCACGGTTTAAACTATTAAATTCAGGAAAATATTTTGTGCCTATTTATTTCCTTTGAAATCTTGTCCAGGTAGTCAAAAATAGTCATTCAGCATTTTTAAGGACATGTAGAATTACAACAGTTGATTTAAAACAGATGCTTGAAAAATATCATACTGAGAAAAACTTAGGAATACACTTTTCATTTCTCAATTTAAGAGACTCATTATTAAATGTTATCCATAAAACAGAGATCAAATATGTAGTATAAACCTGACTTTGGACATTAAAGATACCTATACCTCAGACACAACAAAGGACTTTGGCTTTGATAGAAGGTCTATTTAATTCACAAAATAATACTGCTGGTTTGCATTTTCTAATCCTTTTGAAGAACTGGTTGAATTCTATATTGAAGGTTTTAAAGACATGACTATCAGCTCAAAATAGGCTTTTAAAATTATTACAACACTTGACATTTGAGAATCTTTACCTTGTAGATTTATATTTATATTTTTCAAAGTAAATAGTCTTTTAAGATAAGTTACTTCTTTTTCTATAAATGAGAAACTTTGGGAATTTACATTTTAGGAATCAATTAATTGAAATTATCTAATTAGGGATACATGGGTGGCTCAGAGGTTGGGAGCCTACCTTTGGCTCAGGTCGTGATCCTGGGATCCAGGATCGAGTCCTACATTGGGATCCCTGCAAGGAGCCTGTTTCTCCCTCTGTCTGTGTCTCTGCCTCTCTCTCTCTTTCAGTCTGTGTCTCTCATGAATAAATAAATAAAACTTGAAAAATAAAATAAAACAAAATAATCCAATTATTGTTTTCAGTAATTTCTGTATATGGTGCATTGTTGTTAGCATTGTGAACAAACAGATTCAGATTCTTTTCTGTAGAGCTTGCTATATGTAACCCTTAGGGAGTTTCATAATGTGAGCATAGCTCTCTATATTTTTAAAAATTCTAAATTTGTTTTAAAAGATGAGTTAGGATTTTTTTTTCTGAATTGAGGTTCTTTTAACTACAGATTGCATTCTAATCATAATATTGTAGACGTATCAAACCATATCTGCTTAGAAAGGTGCTAAATTAATCATATATAATTAATGCTGGGAATCCTAGAGAAATAATTTAAGTGAACATAACAGACCACTGGCCTATCTCAAGCTAGAATAAAAATGATTACAACTGAAAGCTTCTCCAAAATGGGAACTTAATACAGTGAAATAATGTAGAAAACATCAAAGAATAAAGAATAAAAAGTGCAAGAGGAGACCCTTAGA